>NC_090760.1:75053018-75185518 GCF_036898095.1 Palaemon carinicauda
CATAAAATTAGAGGAAGTCCCTTAGTAAATAGATAGAGATAAATTCAAGTATTATAGATATCAATTTTGTAGAAGACCAGAAAGTACAAAGGAATGCAATACTTATTGTAAACAGCTTCTTAACAGGATAGACAAAGTGGTTCATTAGGGATAGACATTTATGTAAAATAACAAGGAGCTAAAATGTTTCAGAGATGAACTAAGAGGTGGGGAAGGAAGAATTTCCTTCTCACCATTATAACTAGAGACTGTTTTCTGTGCAATCCATTTAAACAAATTCTCCAAATCGTTACTTCTTGAAAACAACAATAGAACTCTCATCTTTAAATATTGACAATAATATAGAAGGAAACCATTTACTTTATCACTTATAAAACATGAAATGCAAGATCAAAGATGAAGCAAGATTCACGATCAAGTGAAGAGGCTCATGGCAGTCACTTTTCAGCACGGTGGTCTTAAGCGTTAGACCTAGAAAAGGGGAGTAAAAAAGCCCTGGTGCCTATAAAGACCAATGCCGATCATAGTCAATTGAATAAAGATAAATTGTGTTGGACTTCACAAGAAATTTCAACTGAAGTTCTTGACGTTTTTTTTTGACAGCTCTACAACTCAACTTATAAACATACACTTGGAATTAAGCGGCAAGTATACCAGTAATTATAAATTATTCGAGTGGAATTCACTTCCAAGTACAAAACCTAAGAATGACTGTTATTGAAGAGCAAGTTCGAACCCTTTCGACATTTTTATGATAGTTCCCAACACTTCTGTGAGATGCAAAGTACAAATATTCATAATTCTTTGGTAACTGGTAAAGTTTACTGGATTCAACTTCTTGACAAAGACAATAGCCTAAAATTCCTCCACAAATGTAATTTATGTCACAAGAAGACATTTCCTGTAACATCATCAGCTTGTATATTGTGCAATCTTAAATTCTCAGGGAATAAACTCCATAGAAATCAATAACTGCAGAAAGGTCTTGTCCTCACAAATAAGTATAGAAAACTGCTCACAGAGCCCCTAGCACATTGACACGACCATAAAGTGTGAAACGGAATAGAATTGAAGAAAGATGTTTAAAAAACAACCAGAAACTGAATGCATAGGCTATAACCTACATATAAATCATTGACCCAATGTTAAGAAAGAACTTGCATCATGAAACCTCTGCAAAAATGTTCAGTACCGAGGACTTCAGGTAACTTAAAAACCTATACATTGCCCTTTCCTGTAAGGTCTTGTCATCCTCACCCGAGGAGAACCATATGTGGGTCATAGCTTAGGTAGCAATAAAAATTGATTTCTTAAGCAAGGACAACGCAATAGATGCTCTGGAAATTCTTGGACTTCTATCTAAGGTCACGAGCTTCAAAGGTATTAGTACTGTAACAGCGGATTTAGAAGCAGTTGTAAATAAGTACTCTTTATCAAAGGCACGCTAGATTATCATGAAACTGAGAAGAACTTCAAGGAAGGATACAACAATAAATCATGGCAGAAACCAAATATGAAATCAGGTGCCTCATAGAAATAAGAGAACAAACACTAGCAGATATGGAAATCGTATGAGCAAAAGACAATTCTCCAATGGCAGAAGCCAGGAGATATAAAAAGTGGGGCCTAATCTCTTTTGGAACAGACAGTCCCAGATATGGAAATCAAATGAGCAAGATATAATTCTTCAATCAAGCCAGTGAAACAGATGCACCAGTCATAAATGTAGCACTAAAACCAGGTCATAACAGCTTAAAGAGGCTGCAAAGCAAGGGTGAACTAACTCGCTTGTCACAGCAACGATTTTCGTAAATTGTACAGCTGGCACAACTGCCACAGTTTACCCCGTCATCAGAGCGGCAACCATATAGTAGAATGTGCTGCAGTGGTAAAGCACCAAAGCCATTGGTAAAGCAGAGTACTAGTGCAGTTTTGACAGTGAAAGCAGCAAACGATGCTACAGTCACAAACAATTGACAGTAAAAGCAGCAAACGATGCTACAGTCACAAACAATTGACAGTAAAAGTAGCAAACGATGCTAGTCACAAACAATTGACAGTAAAAGCAGCAAACTATGTTACAATCACAAACAATCATAGAAATGGCAATTACTTGACAAAGATGTTCTTGAATCATACTGTACTCTACATTAAGGCAGAAATATTCCTTTAGTTTGAACATTAGTAAAGGCTCTTGACAGCTACAATGAAAAGGAGAATGCTGCTTATGACAAGAAATATGTTATTTTTATTAGTAAAATAAATTTTTGAATATACTTACCCGATAATCATGTAGCTGTCAACTCCGTTGCCCGACAGAATTCTATGGAGGGATACGCCAGCTATCACAATACTAGAAGGGGGTGTACTTACCAGCGCCACCTGTGGCCAGGTACTCAAGTACTTCTTGTTGACACCTCCTCAATTATTCCTCGGTCCACTGGTTCTCTCTGGGGAGGAAGGGAGGGTCGATTAAATCATGATTATCGGGTAAGTATATTCAAAAATTTATTTTACTAATAAAAATAACATTTTTCAATATTAAACTTACCCGATAATCATGTAGCTGATTCACACCCAGGGGGGTGGGTGAAAACCAGTGTACAAGATTAAAGGATAGCTAAGTATCCCATATTTCATATAACAGTTATCTCAAATAACAATGAAATAATAAGTACCTGGTAAGGAAGTCGAATTGAACCGTTACTCTGCCTCTTTTTTAAGTTCGTCTTCCTTACTGAGCGCAGCGTTCCTCTTGGAGGCTGAATCAACCCAAAGGTGCCAAAGTATATGGGGTTGCAACCCCTACTAAAGGACCTCTACAAAACCTCTAACCCAGGCGCTTCTCAAGAATGAATAGACCACCCGCCAAATCAAAAGGATGCGGAAGGCTTCTTAGCCTACCGTAACAACCATACAAACAACAATAAAAGCATTCAAGAGAAAGGTTAAAAAAGGTTATGGGATTAAGGGAATGTAGTGGCTGAGCCCTCACCTACTACTGCACTCGCTGCTACGAATGGTCCCAGGGTGTAGCAGTTCTCGTAAAGAGACTGGACATCTTTCAGATAAAATGATGCAAACACTGACTTGCTCCTCCAATAGGTTGCATCCATTATGCTCTGCAGAGAACGGTTTTTATTAAAGGCCATCGAAGTAGCTACGGCTCTTACTTCGTGGGTCCTTACCTTCAGCAATGCAAGGTCTTCCTCCTTTAAGTGAGAGTGGGCTTCTCTAATCAGAAGCCTTATATAATATGAAACCCCATTCTTGGACATGGGCCTCGAAAGTTTCTTGATGGCACACCATAAGGCTTCTGACTGTCCTCGAAGAGGTTTAGACCTCTTAAGATAAAATTTGAGAGCTCTGACAGGGCAAAGAACTCTCTCTAGTTCGTTACCTACCATGTTGGAGAGGCTAGGTATTTCAAACGATCTAGGCCAAGGACGTGAAGGAAGTTCGTTCTTTGCTAGGAATCCAAGCTGAAAAGAACATGTTGCAGATTCGGTCGTGAAACCAATGTTCTTGCTGAAGGCATGAACCTCACTGACTCTCTTAGCTGTTGCAAGGCAGACGAGAAAGAGAGTCTTGAGGGTAAGGTCCTTGAAGGAAGCTGACTGGAGAGGTTCGAACCTAGGAGACATAAGGAACCTTAAGACTACGTCTAGGTTCCAGCCTGGAGTGGATAGACGACGCTCTTTAGACGTCTCAAAAGACTTAAGAATGTCTTGAAGGTCCTTGTTGGAAGAAAGGTCCAAACCTCTGTGGCGGAGAACTGAAGCCAACATACTCCTATATCCTTTAATCGTAGGGGCTGAAAGGGATCTCTCATTCCTAAGATGTAGAAGGAAGTCAGCTATTTGGGTCACAGAGGTATTGGTAGAGGATATTGAATTGGCTCTACACCAGCTTCGGAAGACCTCCCACTTAGACTGGTAGACTCTACGAGTGGAAACCCTTCTCGCTCTGGCAATCGCACTGGCTGCCTCCTTCGAAAAGCCTCTAGCTCTAGCGAATCTTTCGACAGTCTGAAGGCAGTCAGCCGAAGAGCGTGGAGGTTTGGGTGCAACCTGTCTACGTGAGGTTGACGTAGAAGGTCCACTCTTAGAGGTAGAGTCCTGGGGATGTCGACTAGCCATTGAAGTACCTCTGTGAACCATTCTCTTGCAGGCCAAAGGGGAGCAACCAGCGTCAGCCGTGTCCCTTCGTGCGAGAGGAATTTCTGCAGAACTTTGTTTATTATCTTGAACGGTGGGAATGCGTACAGGTCGAGATGGGACCAGTCCAGTAGAAAAGCATCCACATGAACTGCTGCAGGGTCTGGAACAGGGGAACAGTACAGCGGAAGTCTCTTGGTTATGGAGGTGGCAAACAGATCTATGGTAGGTTGACCCCACAAGGTCCAAAGTCTGTTGCACACACTCTTGTGGAGGGTCCATTCCGTGGGAATGACCTGATTCCTTCTGCTTAGGCGATCTGCTGAGACGTTCATATCGCCCTGAATGAACCTCGTGACCAGAGTGAGGTTTAGACCTCTTGACCAAATGAGGAGGTCCCTTGCGATCTCGTATAGGCTCCTCGAATGGGTCCCTCCTTGCTTGGAGATGTAAGCCAAGGCTGTGGTATTGTCTGAGTTCACCTCCACCACTTTGCCTAGCAGGAGGGACTTGAAGTGCAACAGGGCTAAATGAACTGCTAGTAGCTCCTTGCAGTTGATGTGGAGTAATCCCTGTTCTTCGTTCCACGTTCCCGAGCATTCCCGTCCGTTCAAGGTCGCACCCCAGCCCGAGTCCGATGCATCTGAGAAGAGATGAAGATTGGGGGTCTGAATAGCCAACGATAGACCCTCCCTGAGAAGGAGGTTGTGCTTCCACCACAGGAGAGTGGTCTTCATCTCTTGGGTGATTGGGATAGAGACTGCTTCGAGAGTCGAACCCTTGTCCCAATGAGCTGCAAGATGGAATTGAAGAGGGCGGAGGTGGAGTCTCCCTAGCTCGACGAACAGGGCCAGTGATGAAAGGGTTCCTGTGAGACTCATCCACTGTCTCACCGAGCAACTGCTCCTCTTCAGCATGCTCATGATGCACTCTAGGGCTTGGCTTATCCTGGGGGCCGAAGGAAAAGCCCGAAAAACCTGACTCCGAATCTCCATTCCCAGGTACACAATGGATTGGGAGGGAATGAGTTGAGACTTTTCTATGTTGACTAATAGACCCAGTTCTCTGATTAAGTCTAAAGTCCAATTGAGATTCTCCAGACAGCGACGACTCGTGGAGGCTCTCAACAGCCAGTCGTCCAAGTAGAGGGAGGCTCTGATGTCCGATAAGTGTAGGAATTTTGCTATATTCCTCATCAGATGAGTAAAGACCATAGGAGCTGTGCTTAGGCCAAAACACAGGGCTTGGAATTGGTAGACAACCTTTCCGAAAACGAATCTCAGGAAAGGTTGGGAGTCTGGATGAATAGGAACGTGAAAGTAGGCATCTTTCAAGTCCAACGAGACCATCCAGTCCTCCTGCCTGACCGCTGCTAAGACCGACTTCGTCGTCTCCATCGTGAACGTCTGCTTGGTGACATACGCGTTGAGCGCGCTGACGTCCAGCACCGGTCTCCAACCTCCTGTCTTCTTGGCCACAAGAAAGAGACGGTTGTAGAAGCCCGGGGATTGATGGTCCCGGACTATAACCACTGCCTTCTTCTGCACAAGTAGCGACACCTCCTGGTGCAATGCTAGCCTCTTGTCCTCTTCTTTGTAGTTGGGAGAGAGGTTGATGGGTGATGTGGTCAGAGGTGGTTTGAGGCAGAATGGAATCCTGTAACCGTTCCTCAGCCAACTGACAGACTGGGCGTCTGCACCTCTCTTCTCCCAGGCTCGCCAGAAGATATTGAGCCTGGCTCCTACTGCTGTCTGGAGATGCGGGGAGTCAGTGTTTACCTTTAGATGTCCTGGAGCCTTTCCTGGACTTGCTCCTGAAAGAGTCTGGACGGGAGCTTCCTCGGCTGGGGGCTCTACCACAAAAGGGCGGTATGAACCTCGTCGCAGGGGTATCAGCCACTGGTGAGCGATAAGTCTTGGGGACTGAGGTAGTAACCTTAGACTTACGAGCCGATGAGGCTACAAGATCGTGTGTGTCCTTTTGTATCAGGGCAGCAGACAAGTCCTTAACCAGCTCTTCAGGGAAGAGGAACTTCGAGAGCGGAGCAAAAATGAGTTGTGACCTTTGGCAAGGTGTAATGCTGGAGGAAAGGAAGGTACACAGCTGTTCCCTTTTCTTCAAAACCCCTGATACAAACATCGACGCAAGCTCACCAGATCCATCCCTAATGGCCTTATCCATGCAGGACATTAATAGCATGGCAGAATCCTTGTCCGCAGGAGAGGTCTTCTTGCTGAGGGCCCCCAGGCACCAGTCAAGAAAGTTGAACATCTCAAATGCTCTAAACAGTCCTTTCAGTAAGTGATCAAGGTCTGAGAAGGTCCAGCAAACCTTAGAGCGCCTCATTGCAGTTCTCCGAGGCGAGTCCACCAGACTTGAGAAGTCAGCCTGGGCAGAGGCAGGTACTCCCAAGCCTGGTGCTTCTCCTGTGGCATACCAAACGCTCGCTTTCGAAGTGAGCTTGGTCGGCGGGAACATGAAAGAAGTCTTGCCTAGGTGTTGCTTAGACTGCAGCCACTCCCCTAAGATCCTTAATGCTCTCTTAGAGGACCTAGCTAGGACTAGCTTAGTATAGGAGGACTTAGCTTGTTGTATGCCCAGCGAAAACTCAGATGGCGGAGAGCGGGGAATAGCAGAGACAAAGTGGTCTGGGTAAACCTCCCTAAGCAGAACCAAGACCTTACGAAAGTCAATAGACTGTGGAGAAGGCTTGGATTCATCCAAGTCTGATGAGGGATCCAGGTGTGCCTCCTCATCATCAGACGCTTCATCACCAGAGTGTAGCGAAGGTATCGGACAAGAATGCTGAACAGCAGAGTCAGAACGAGTAGGAACAATAGTGGTTTCCTCTACAAGTAACTGTTGAGGGAGAACCTGAGGCTCAGACTGCAAAGGCTGAATAGCAGACGAAGCAGAAGGAAGGCGCATGGGTGGAGGAGGCTGACTCCTAGCATGAGCGGTTGAACCCAAGGATTGCGCTTGCTGAGCGGTTGGTGGAAGCGGAGTAGCAAGTTCCTGTTCCTGTGGTGTGAGCGGAGCGTGATGAGGTTGAGGCTGCGCAGAACAAGGTAAATGTCTCGCAAGCTGAGGCTCCTGAGGCGCAAGGCCAAGGTGTAGTGGAGCTTGCCTTGTGGATGGTTGAGCTCGCTGCAGCGAGAGCTGAGGAGACTGACTCATGGACGGGAGAGGTTGTTGTACCTCAGCCAAGAGTTGCACCACTGGTGGAGCAGCAAAGGGAGGCGGAGGAAGAGAGGTATAATCCTCCTGATCCCATAGCAAAGGTTGCCTTAAAGAAGGCGGAGGCTGAACACCACTGGGAACAGCAAACTCAGACCGTGGCTCAACATCGTACGCCTGGCAGGTGGTACTGCGATCAGGCGGAGCGAGCGCAGGCGGAGGGAGTGTAGGCGGAGGCGGAGGAGCAACACTCTCAGCCCGACACTCACGCATCAAGTCCGAAAGCTGTGCTTGCATGGACTGTAGTAGAGTCCACTTAGGGTCGACAGTCGAGCTCTGTTGTGGCAGAACCTTACTCCTCTTGGGCGGAGTGCAGTCGACAGATGACTGCGGCGAGTCAGAGCTGAGCCAATGACTGCAACCTGGCTGAGCACTCGCGGACTGGACTCTGCGTTTAAGTGGTCTCGAGACCTGAGACCAACGTTTCTTCCCTGACAGATGATCAGCGGACGAGAAAAAGACGGGCTCAATCGTCTGCGGGTGGGAGTGACGGTCTTTGGAAGACACGCCCGCAACCACCGAGGAAACTTCTGTGCGCCTAACAAGGCCTGCCGAACCCTTATGCCCTTCGACATTGCTTCTCCCCTGGGCATGGGAGCTTGCAAGAGGTCCCGGACTGGGAGGACGACTGGCTCGCACAGAAGAATCCTCACGCACCACACTGGCACTGACACTAGCACTTGGCACTGCACTGACACTAGCACTCGTCACAGCACTAGCACTAACTCCACCCACTGCACTCTTGACCTTAAGTTCCTTAACTTCGGCCATCAGAGACTTATGGTCACTTACCACTGACTCTACTTTATCGCCTAAGGCCTGAATAGCACGCAAAACAACAGACATATCAGGCGGAGGGCAAACAGTAGGTTCGGGGGTAGCCACTACAGGGGTAGGAAAAGGTAGGGGATCATGAGGTGAGGAAAACATTGAAGAGTGAGAAGAACTCCTCCTAACTCTACCTCTCTCTAACTTAGATGAATATTTTAAAAGACGGACAAAATCCAGTTCCGAAAGTCCGGCGCATTCCTCACATCGATTTTCTAACTGACAGGGCCTGTCCCTACAGTCAGAACAAGCGGTGTGAGGATCTACCGAGGCCTTCGGAATACGCCTATTGCAAGACCTACATCGTCTATGGGAGGGGGCTTGCGAAACGTCAGACATCTTGAATCCAAAGAGTTAGCCAAAGGGGTTTCCAAAATCAAGCAAAAGATCGTTAACCGTTAATCAGGACTATATAAAAGCTATCTAGCTAATATAAGAAGGTTTCCAGTAATGCGACAGCCGAAATCTGAGAGAATACTTCACCAATTAGCCGTGAACAAACTCGAAGATCATAAGCGTATCCCAGAACGTCTTGCCGGAAGCACGACAGAGGAATAATTGAGGAGGTGTCAACAAGAAGTACTTGAGTACCTGGCCACAGGTGGCGCTGGTAAGTACACCCCCTTCTAGTATTGTGATAGCTGGCGTATCCCTCCATAGAATTCTGTCGGGCAACGGAGTTGACAGCTACATGATTATCGGGTAAGTTTAATATTGAAAATAAGCAGTTTCCATACTCACTCATGATGATGAAAGGTTCAAGCCCGTACAAAGCAACACAGTTTTAATTCATTAATAGCATTTGAGCTATAAGGCCCAGTCATGGTTCTGGAGAAGCCCTTATGTGCGTGGAGCAACGTGGACTGAAGAAACAGAGCACTCACCATAGAGAATGGGCACTACACTTTGAGTAGACAGGCTAAATCCTGGAGTAGCAGTCAAAAACATGAAAAATTGTCCTAGCTGTACTAGTAAGCAAACAAGAGATTGAGCAGCCCTTATCAACATATTATGACAAAGCAAGGAGATTTTAAAGTGTAAAAGACACGAGTTAGCACAAGCACATTTGTCTTTTCTGAACTATTACATTATTAGGGACCAATAATCACTTGTCTGTGAGAGACAGGTAGCACAATATCATCTTCACAGAAGGTAACCATCTACCTCAATTGTGAACATGAGTACTTGACAGACCTGCCAGTCAGCAAAAAATAAACACAAGTGTATATGCTGCAATATACATGCAGCACAAATGCAGCAATACTCAAAAACAAAAATAAATAGTTCACCAAGTGAAAAACAGGATACCAACGGTTAACAAGAAACAGACAACTAATAGATAAAAACAAATATTTCAGAATTTGTTTGGAAATAAAGCAAAAAAACATTAAACCATGAACAAATGAATAAAAAAAAAGCTTAAAATGAAAGAAATCCTGTCAATAGGCTTATCTATCTATACACCAAGGTGGAAACAACTTGAGAGCAACACAGGACGTCTAAAACAATACTGTCTAATAATTAGTTCAAGTTTGACGTCGAGACAAACAGGAGACAAGAAATATAGAGGCCAAAGATTTTAACTGCAAACACCTTATCAAAGACAATTTAGCCAAAACGCTAAACAGAATGTAATCAAGAGAAGGGAGGTTGAACTGTGATAAAATTGCAAGAGGAGGAAAGCCTATGCAGTATATCTATAAAGATAAATATCGGTAAGTGAAATTGAAAAAGCAAGGGATAAAATAAACTAAGAGATAACATTAAACAAAAAAAGAATAGAAAAAAATAAGGATGAAGTAAATTGATAGTGTAGTGGATGTATGAACTGAGCAAGAGAAGGAAGTATAGTTTAAAGGTATGAAAATAAAAAGTCTTTTAGCAAGAGATAATATCTGTTAATTTAAACAGACACATCACAAAAACAAGAAGCAAAGCAAAGTCCCAGCCAATGTAAAAACTGTAACCAAGACTGGGGACAAGAGATGGCAAAAGGATTCACAGAGTAGTCAATGCATGAGAAACTGAAGGCATAACTAAGTGTTAGCATGAATAACAATTCCAATAATTTTTTTTTTAATAGTTACAAAATCTATATAAAGTAAGAAACATGGAACAACAGCACTGAGAAGGAGAGAATAACAACAGTTCCAAAATTGAATTGGTTGGATACAACCTGATATTTAGAAAACTGAACTTGAACTAGCAGTGTGAAAGGAAAAAAAGATTATAGAAAACCACATGACAAAGATGAAAACATATTTGGATAAAATATCTAGTACCAGCAACCCCGGGAGAAGAGACGTAAGAGGGCACAACTTTCATTTACACCACGAGAAGCACCAGTCAGTGGAAACATTCACATAAAGGCAATGGTAGTGCTAAAAATAGTGAACCTTCTAAAGTATAAGTCTATGGAAAATTCAATGAAGTTTCTAAACTGAGCATACATGATACTGTGACAAAAGAGAGATCTCTTATAATTACATGAAATGCAGATTAATGATGCATTGCAAAAAAAAGTGTTGCAAAGATTACGCTTGAAGTCAAAAGAAGGAAAAAAATGATTCATTAGTTTCGGAGATAGCATACGACAGATTTTCAAATGAAAATGTACTCGTCTGAATAAAGATGCAAACGAATGCGTAAAAAGTCACCGAAATAATGCAGCTGGTTTACTGTTGCAGTAGATATGTTAAAGGTATCTGGTTTCACTTCCTGTATCAACTAAAGAGACACACTCCAGAACGTCAGCCAGGAAAGCAAACCCACCCTGGGAAACAACTTAAACTCCCTGTCCCAGGCTGCCATATGCAAATGCATTGAAATGATAGTCATGGATATTCTACAGAAAGTTTTTGGAGAGTTCTGTCAATGAAGGTAATTTGCCCATAACACAAAAGAATTTAAAAGATTTCAGTTATAGCAATTAAATTTGGAGAGGGAATGTTTAAGGGCAACTATGAATGAAGTAAGTGATAGCAAAAGATTACACTTTGATACAAGTTCAATGAGTAAGTGATATACCGCATGAAATATAAGATCAGGAAAGTTGGAGATGTGATGAAAAAAAATCAGAGGTTTGACTGCTAGAGAAAAGATGAACTAAGAATGCTACTAAGAGCAAAAGGAGAGGTAGAAGTGTTGGAGAAACATGGTACTGAATGTATAAAGTTGACATTTAATAGTTGATAATTTGGAGGAATGTATACTGTAATAACAAACTCACAAGTAAGAAGTTGAACAGGAAGCTTAGAGCAACAGGTAAAAAGAAAGGATTGATAACTGATGCAGATTTGAAAACAAGGACTGCGAGACTTAAAAGCAATATTATGACATGAAGAAATCATGGATTTAGGGAATGCACTGGAAAAGGAGAAAAGATTCTAAAAATTTTCAAGGACCAGGGTTCTATCTAATACATTACTCAATCAGTTAATGTTCAAGAAATGAACATTAACCAAGTCTCTTCTACACAATGGGCAACTTATATGTCCCGGTGAAAGGTTTGTTCTAACTTAGCAATTATTGTAGGCTACTTAAAGGCACACAAACTTCCTCTGCTTGCAAATACCCATCAGATTGCAAATAAATCACAGTTGTTTGATGAGACAAAATTAATATACTGTACTATACTGCCAGTCAAAAATATTGGGAGGGGCTTTAAGAAAACAGTAAAGTAAAAATAAGAGGTAAAATAACTAAAATAGAGTATGCACCAGGTAGATGGATGATGGAGAGAAAAACCAAGTCAAGGATGTTTAAGCACATAATGGCTCTAGCAATTATTTAAACTTGGAACCAAAGCCTTCTCAAAATACTCAAATCTACTGAAAACTAAAGCACTACCATTACAAATTTTATTGTTTCTTACCGGGTTCAAGAACTCAGGTCATGAGAGAGAGAGAGAGAGAGAGAGAGAGAGAGAGAGAGAGAGAGAGAGAGAGAGAGAGAGAGAGAGAGAGAGAGAGAGATTGTTTTAGTATGAGCACCTGAAGAGAGAACAAACGGTATTAAGTTTCATCAAAACACAGACACAAATTTATTTGTACAAATTTTATACAACAGGAAAAACCTGATATTGAAATGTCACAATAAAAAACATCTTTCCAAATTTATGAAAACAGATGTAAAATACAATCGTACCATCACTTTTTATGTACAATAGTAAAAATATTCTTATTTTGTTTTTAGTCAATTTCTTCACTTTCTTAGACTGCTCCAAAGGTTTTACTCTTAATGAGATAACATTGATTTAATAAATTGCAACTTCTTCAATTCTTCAGGATTAAATTAAAGTGAAAATAATCAAGATCTTATCAAGTTTTGTTTCCAATTCTTGAAATATTAATGGTACGTAAGCATGAAAAATATGAATGGTGTGTAAACAATAAAAATATGAATAAGTAACCATGAAAATATTCACCACCTTGAGAGTTTTCCTTTCTCTTTACAGATTTCAAACAGAAAAATCTGTCTTTTCCTATACAGTAACGTCCCTACATATGAACAACATTGAGTCCCAAGAGTTGGTTTGGACAGAAAGCTGAATTCTTAACCCCTCTGCAGACAAAAATGTTACTCTCTATGTTACAGAAAATCTCTTTCAAAAGGGTTTGAATTTTTGACTGTGGTAATTTGCACCCCAACAAGGTAATCTATAGCAGACAGTCTTTATAGAGGAGGATCTACTACATGAAAGTACCTAGAGTAAAATAAAGAGAGAGGAGCTTGCAACACATGATCGGTGATTTTAATAACGTATTTGAGGAGAGTAACCCAATATTATAAAGAAATATTCTTTCATTGTTATCCCTTAATTAGGTTTAATTTTCAACCTTAATAGATAAATCAACTCCCCCTGACTAGGCGTGGTAGGCACCCTGCCAAGAGGGAGAGCTGGATAAAGGTCCTGGCTGCTCCTATTTTAGCAACTTCACATATTCGAAAAGCAATCCTTTTTAGTCATTATTATAACTAATGAACAGGAAACTTTAATACTACAGTTATGGAACACTTCCAGAAATTATAGTGCTGTATTAAAGTAATTAATTTCATTTTTAAGGTTCATTCTTATGATTCCATAAATCAATTGCCAATGGCCACATTAAAATGTATGAGACTATGTGGTAATCATTACCCTAAAAGAAAAATTCATGCGTATTCTTATCTATAAAATACACCCAATCCATAGACATAATGCATGGTTGACAAATATACACGCTTTTTTAATGTACCCGAAAGCCAAGGCACAAACTAAAGTATAGACCAAAGTGTAAAAAAACTAAAAAAACACCCGTTGTAGACATTACCAAATGCTACCATACTATGGGAGGGGTCCCAATAACCTACACCTCAAGGAACTTTACTCTTCCTATTACACACAAAATCTAAAAATAATCTAAAAGAATTAAATTAGCTTTTCAATTACATCCCCTACTGCCACCACTTGGCATAAGGACTAACAATCATTAAAAAATATGTTTGCATTCTCTTAAATCAAGAGAAGCAAACACAAAGGTATTTTGACTTACTGCTTCCAAAACTTTGTATAGGGATAAATCTTAAGCAAAGGTGACAAGAGGTACCCATTCCTCTATTACTATCTGAGCTACAACTCAAGGGCTCCAACAGGGAAAACAGCCAAGCGTGGAAAGGAAACAGAAAGGTACCTAATAACCTATAAATCAAAAATAAACAAATATAAAGTATATAATGGCTGTCTGCTAAAGAAGGTGATGAATGCAAGAGTTGATGGGAGAAGTAAAAGAGGAAGGCCAAGGTTTGGGTGGATGGATGGAGTGAAGGAAGCTCTGGGTGATAGGAGGATAGATGTGAGAGGGGCAAGAGAGCGTGCTAGAAATAGGAATGAATGGCGAGCAATTGTGACGCAGCTCCGGTAGGCCCTGCTGCTTCCTCCTGTGCCTTGGATAACCACAGAAATAGCAGCAATAGGGGATTCAGCATTATGTAGCTTCATCTGTGGTGGATAACGTGGGAGGGTGGGCTGTGCCACCCTAGCAGTACCAGCCGAACTCGGTTGAGTCCCTTGTCAGGCTGGGAGGAACGTAGAGAGGAGACGTCCCCTTTTTTGTTTCATTTGTTTGATGTCGGCTAACCCCCAAAATTGAGGGAAGTGCCTTGTTATATGTATGTATGTATGATGATTAGCAACAATGTCAAGTAGATAAGTCAGATATAAATTATGAAATGAGACTTATGTCAACCTGCTTGACAGAGAAGCATTTGCAACTCCACCTACTTGACAGAGAAGCATTTACAACAACCTGCTCTACAGAGAAGCATTTACAACTTAACCTGCTTGACAGAGAAGCATTTACAACTTAACCTGCTTGACAGAGAAGCATTTACAACTTAACCTGCTTGACAGAGAAGCATTTACAACTTAACCTGCTTGACAGAGAAGCATTTACAACTTAACCTGCTTGACAGAGAAGTATTTACAACTTAACCTGCTTGACAGAGAAGCATTTACAACTCAACCTGCTTGACAGAGAAGCATTTGCAACTCAACCTGCTTGACAGAGAAGCATTTACAACTTAACCTCCCTGACAGAGAAGCATTTGCAACAAGTATGAAATTCTGAAGTTTCAAAGAATCAACTTACCAGACTACAGCCAGAATAAAACTTCTGAAATACTATGCAGTGTTGACCGTTATGAGGGGCAAGACAAGACTTAGAATTAACTGTATACCTAGTACTATGTAAGGGATGGTACAGTCTGGGAAGATCTGAATGCAAAGGATAGACATTATTATGGAAAATATTATGAAACATGCATAAAGAATCAACTGAATTAATATCACGACCAAGGGTAAGAAATTGATTACGCCACAAATTTTTCCCATCAAACTATGATAAAGAGTCAGCAGCTGAAAATGTATCGTTCACTAAAAATCAACAAAGGCTTTCTCAATATGCCAATTTCTTATGCAATCATAGAAGAAACAGACCGAATGCGTTTTTCTTAAGTTAATTTGCAAGAAAATATTACACACACAACTTTAAATGAGATTTACATATTTGAAGAGACATCATTAGTATAAAGATCTGGATGTTGAGGAGCCATCGTCCTTGAGCTACTTACAATCATACTCTTGAGTTTTGTTAGAGTTCAACTTTATTGACATAATATGCGCCATGCATTAATTTTACCTAGTTCTCCATTAAAAGATTCAGCAACGACAGATCTACTTTCAGAGGATGAAATAGATGCAGAGAGTAGCTTCATCTGCATATATATCAAGCTTATTTTCAAAGCATAACATGCATACATATGAAAAGTAATGGGCAGAGACCACTACACTTTGGAACATCAGATATCACATTCCTATACAGTTGTCACTAAGGTTCCCAATTAACTTCTCTGGAATCTATTACTTAAAAATTCAACAATGGGGCTAAGAAAAGACCCACATACTTGCATGTTTAATTTTGAAAACAAGGGCCCCATGATTAACACAAAGACAGCACTAAAACCCAGGTCAATTATACGAGCTTCCTAAGCACAATCATGGGAGTCCTGTACAGCACTGGAAATTGCAAGAAGTACATCACATACTCCAAGGCCTTTGCAAAAGCTAAACTGCAAACTAGGGAACAAGTGACTACCATCAGCATACCTTTTAAGATGTTTTGCCAAAGGATGTTCAGAAACTTTCAATATATGAGTCATGGGAATTGGTCAGTAATCAAGAGGAAAAATACCATTTGGATCTACACCACCATCAGCATCAAGGTCCAGTGGGTATTACAAAACAAGTAATATTAAGCAGACAAAATGCTTGATGTCCACACCTAATCCTAAGATTTTGAAACAACAGAGCAATACATCGTAAACTTCTACTCTATAGAGATGTGGCAAACATATTCGTCATTGTCTCACCCTACATCTTTCATAGTTCTAGACAAAACCGAGGTAGAAGAAACCATTTTGTTGGAATAGTCTGGCTTTGCCTGTTACAAAATAAGTATTTAGGTTTCTTTCAAAATGAATTTAGAGAAAACAATATTTGGGCTTTTGTCCAAAGTAGAAAATCTTATATCATACAAATAAGCTCCTATAATCTGGTGCCTCCTCACATTCAGACTAAAGTCAACACTAGTTGTCTGAGTGGAGCTTACCCACCTTCCCCGCAAATGGAACCTAGCAACACCTTAACAATTTTTCTATCGCTAACAGCTTCAAGAAACTGATGTGCACCAGGAGACCGCTCTTGATAGATGTTGACTTTCCAATGTCACTCCCCTATCAGATGTTGACGCAACTACAAACACGGGGTATTTAGTAGAGCACAAACCTGTCATGACTGGTTTTTTTTTTACCGTTTGCTCGACCATGACCCTGACCTCCGACCCTCTTAACATGAATTAATTGGCGTGGATTTTCATACACTCAAATATGAACCAAGTTTCAAGTCTCTGTGACAACGATGTCCAAACTTATGGCTTATTACATGAATTGGACATTTTGCTTGACCGTGACCTTGACCTTCCAAATTTTAATAATTTCCATTTTTTTAAAATAACAGTTAATCCCTGCAAGTTTCATTACCCTATCATTAAAATTGTGGCCAAGAACCTGTTCATAAACAAACACACACACACACACACACACACACACACACACAAACAGGGGCAAAAACATAACCTCCTTCTAACTTCATTGCTGGAGGTAATAAGACACATGACTATAACTGGCTTATCCTTGGATGCAAGTCTCACCAGCCTAGCACCTTGACTTGACCTAGAAAAGATGGAAGTAGAACTGATTTGGGATCTGAGTTTCTGGCCCAAAAAGATTATGCATGTGAAACTGTCTTCTTTTTTTTTATTTATAGGAGAATTAATTTCTCTAACAATGCCACAGTCTTGATGAAGAACATCCATTTGTGAGCAAAAGCAGCCTTGGACTTCTAAAATCCAGTCTGGACTCTCCTCTCAGATGAAGAAGCCTGAAACGGAACCAACACCCTTGTTATCCCTAAATACAGAATCGTGTGTCAGAAGTAGAAATGACTTTACATTATTTAATGTCACTCCCACCCTGCATAAAAGATCACAAAGTTGTTTTCTCACATCTGTATGAGAAGAAATGAAGATTGATCAATCAACCAGGTACACTAAGCCCGTGATGTTTCAATGATTAGACCAAAACATAGACAGTGAATTGGTAAACCTTGTTCTTAAATATGAACCATAAGTATTTCCTCAAACTTTCATGAAGAGGAATAGGAAAGTACTGCGTGTGTCTGCCAGATAGATGGAAAACATCCATTTTGAATGACAGCTAGTACTGGTGAAGCCACTTCCATAGGTTACATCATACACAACTCTAGAGAGACTTCTTTAGGTTTCCTATGTCCAGAGCTGGATGTCATTCCTGACAACTTCAGAAGTTCTAATGGAGGTAGATTATTATTCCTCCTCCTCCTCCTCCTCCTCCTCTCTTGACTACCTTACGCCAGTCAGAACTCTCCTCAATGTAAAGTGCGAGTTAATGTGTCAATATTTCTACAGTATTTATCATTGCAAATTATCAATTTGCATTTATTTCTGATGCTTGAAGTTATAGTTCTAATATTAATCACCATTAAAAACCTTTACAAATGATTGTATATATGTATAGGCATGTGGAATACATTAGGAAAAATTGTTTTAGGATCCAAGCATTTTAGATAGCAACTTTGTTCCCAGAATGAATCAAGGTTGTAAACAAAGGTACTACTGTACAGAACCTTACTAATGTACGACACATTTAGGACAAGCTTCTCAGTCTTAATTACAAACAAACCGAAGGCTCACAGCAGTCAAAATCCCATGCCATAGCAATCAAAAGGAGAAACAAAATTTAACCAGTTCCCACAGTAACCACTGAAATCACCAACAGGCAAGAAAGAGACCTTTCTATCATCATTTTGTATTTTTGCCATGGTGGTAAGAAGAAAATTGAAGATTAAATAATTCAGGTCAGAATTCTGATGGAACACAAATAAAAGTTATTATGCCTGCCACAAACTTTTATGACCTGAATTTCATGACATACGTATTCATAGCAGGACTTGTGAGAAGCAGGTTACTCAGTTCTAATATACACTGCCATATCCCTGGCCCTAGGCATGGGACCCTCTTTCAAAATAGTGGTTTCTTAGAACCTGGAATCAGCTGCTTAGGCGAGTGCCTCCTTTGAGAAACCCAAGTTAAGTTTCTGAGCACGCAAGTATATAAAACTGTCTGGAAGCTGCAGTTATTATATTGTAATCCTCAAATATTGTAATACAGTAGATAACACTAGTGCAGTCTGGGATGCACTAGTCCAGGGTTTTGCACAATATCTCCTGCCAGAATAAGAATTAAAAACAAAAGGTTTCCTCATACTTATAAACAAACTTAAGAATGATGATAGACCCATGTACACACCTATGTACAAACAGGCCTCTATTTCATGGGTTTGGCTTCGTAGTTATGATAATCTCCATATCTAGACCCGTGTATTACATATTTGAAATAGTACTTTCAATTCTTAGCAGACCTTAGCAGCATCATCTCAATTAGAATTGCAGAACAGCGCAACGACCTTGTTCCCACACTTCTGCTCTTTCCTTTTTTACCTCTCCTACTGCATTAATACAATGGTAAGGTACTGTTAGTGTCAGAAAATAAAAATGTTATTTTCATTAGTAAAATAAATTTTTGAATATACTTACCCGATAATCATGTAGCTGTCAACTCCGTTGCCCGACAGAATTCTACGGAAGGGATACGCCAGCGATCGCTATACAAGAGGGGGGTGTACTCACAAGCGCCACCTGTGGCCAGGTACTGCAGTACTTCTTGTTGACACCACTTCAATTTTTCCTCGGTCCACTGGTTCTATGGGGAGGAAGGGTGGGTCAATTAAATCATGATTATCGGGTAAGTATATTCAAAAATTTATTTTACTAATGAAAATAACATTTTTCAATATTAAACTTACCCGATAATCATGTAGCTGATTCACACCCAGGGAGGTGGGTGAAAACCAGTGTACATGTATATCAAGAAGCTAAGTATCCCGTATTTCATATTATCAGTTATTCAAAATAACAATGAAATTACAAGTACCTGGTAAGGAAGTCGACTTGAGCCATTACTCTGCCTTAAATAAGTTCGTCTTCCTTACTGAGCGCAGCGTTCCTCTTAGGAGGCTGAACAACTCTAAGGTGCTGAAGTATCAAGGGCTGCAACCCATACTAAAGGACCTCATCACAACCTTTAACCTCGGCGCTTCTCAAGAAAGAATTGACCACCCGCCAAATCAACAAGGATGTGGAAGGCTTCTTAGCCGACCGTACAACCCATAAAAAGTATTCAAGAGAAAGGTTAAAAGGTTATGGGATTATGGGAATGTAGTGGCTGAGCCCTCGCCTACTACTGCATTCGTTGCTACGAATGGTCCCAGGGTGTAGCAGTACTCGTAAAGAGACTGGACATCTTTGAGATAGAATGATGCGAACACTGACTTGCTTCTCCAATAGGTTGCATCCATAACACTCTGCAGAGAATGGCTCTGTTTGAAGGCCACTGAAATAGCCACAGCTCTCACTTCATGTGTCCTTATCTTCAGCAAAGCAAGGTCTTCTTCCTTCAGATGAGAATGTGCTTCTCTAATCAGAAGCCTGAATAGTAAGAAACTGAGTTCTTAGAACTTGGAAAAGAAGGTTTCTTGATAGCACACCATAAGGCTTCTGATTGTCCTCGTAAAGGTTAAGACCTTTTTAGATAGTACCTAAGAGCTCTAACTGGGCAAAGTACTCTCTCCAGTTCATTCCCCACCAAGTTGGACAGGCTTGGGATCTCGAACGACTTAGGCCAAGGACGTGAAGGAAGCTCGTTTAGCAAAAACCGAGCTGCAAGGAACATGTAGCCGTTTCAGATGTGAAAACAATGATCCTGCTGAAGGTGTGGATCTCACTTACTCTTTTAGCTGTTGTCAAGCACACGAGGAAAAGAGTTTTTAATGTGAGGTCCTAAAAAGAGGCTGATTGGAGAGGTTCAAATCTTGATGACATAAAGAACCTTAGGACCACGTCTAGATTCCAGCCTGGAGTGGACAACCGACGTTCCTTTGAGGTCTCAAAAGACCTAGGGAGGTCCTGTAGATCTTTGTTGGTGGAAAGATCCAAGCCTCTGTGGCGGAAAACCGCTGCCAACATACTTCTGTAACCCTTGATCGTAGGAGCTGAAAGGGATCTTACTTTCCTTAGATATAACAGGAAGTCAGCAATCTGGGTTACAGTGGTACTGGTTGAGGAAACTGCATTGGTCTTGTACCAGCTACGGAAGACTTCCCCTTGAGACTGATAGATTCTGAGAGTGGATGTTCTCCTTGCTTTGGCAATCGCTCTGGCTGCCTCCTTCGAAAAGCCCCTAGCTCTTGAGAGTCTTTCGAAAGTCTGAAGGCAGTCAGACGAAGAGCGTGGAGGTTTGGGTGTACCTTCTTTACGTGAGGTAGACGTAGAAGGTTCACTCCTAGAGGAAGAGTCCTGGGAATGTCGACCAGCCATTGCAGTACCTCTAAGAACCATTCTCTCGCGGGCCAGAGCGGAGCCAACCAACGTCAGCCGTGTCCCTTTGCGAGAGGAGAACTTCTGAAGTACCCTGTTGACAATCTTGAACGGCGGGAATGCATACAGGTCGAGATGGAACCAATCCAGCAGAAAAGCATCCACGTGAACTGCTGCTGGGTCTGGAATCGGAGAACAATACAACAGGAGTCTCTAGGTTATCGAGGTAGCGAACAGATCTATGGTTGGCTGACCCCACAGGGCCCAAAGTCTGCTGCAAACATTCTTGTGAAGGGTCCACTCTGTGGGGATGACCTGACCCTTCCGGCTGAGGTGATCTGCCATGACATTCATACCGCCCTGAATGAACCTCGTTACCAGCGTGAGCTTTCGATCTTTAGACCAGATGAGGAGGTCCCTTGCGATCTAGAACAACTTCACGAAAGAGTCCCTCCCTGCTTGAAGATGTAAGCCAGGGCTGTGGTGTTGTCAGAGTCCACCTCCACCACTTTGTTAAGCTGGAGGGACTTGAAGTTTATCAAGGCCAGAAGAACCGCCAACAACTCCTTGCAATTGATGTGAAGTGTCCTTTGTTCCTGATTCCATGTTCCCGAGCATTCCTGTCCGTCCAAAGTCGCACCCCAGCCCGTGTCTGATGCGTCCGAGAGGAGAAGGCGGTCGGGTTTCTGAACAGCCAAAGATAGACTTCCTTGCGAAGAAAGCTGTTCTTACACCACGCGAGAGAAGACCTCCTCTCTTCGGAAACAGGAACTGAGACCGTCTCTAGCGTCATGTCCTTTATCCAGTGAGCAGCTAGATGATACTGAAGGGGGGGAGTTGGAGTCTCCCTAACACGATGAACAGGGCCAGCGATGAAAGTGTCCCTGTTAGACTCATCCACTACCTGACTGAGCATCGGTTCCTTCTCAGCATGCTCTGGATGCATTCTAGGGCTTGGAAGATCCTTGGGGCCGACGGAAAAGCCCGAAAAGCTCGACTCTGAAGATCCATACCCAGGGAGACAATGGTCTGGGATGGGACGAGCTGAGACTCCTCAAAATTGACCAGGAGGCCCAGTTCCTTGGTCAGATCCATAGTCCATCTGAGAATCTCCAGACAGCGACGACTTGTGGGAGCTCTTAAAAGCCAGTCGTCTGACGGAGCCGGACACAAGATCATGGTACTGCTGCACAGTCTGTGAACTGTCAACCATGGGGAAGCGAGGAAGTACAGTGACAACCCGAAGCTGTCTAGACTGTCTGGGTCGTACAGACAACTCCTTATCGGGTTGCTGAGGTTGCCGCACTGCGTCACAACAAGTCACTTCTGCTGGTTGTTGAACGTCTTCCCAGTGACACACTGACTCCGTAAACAAAAAAATCCTCTAACAAGGACTAAGCTAGGACTGCATGTCTTGCAACACAGCTCAAGGTCTATGGGAGCAGGTGTGGTAACAGACGGGGTTAGCGACTGAAGTGGAACCATTACCTTCCCTGGGAGCATGTTATGCTTAAATAAAAGTCCATAGGAGGCTACGCAGCTAAAGGCTCCTCTCCAAATGACAGAGTCCTCAAGGGAATATCAGAAGGAGGGAGAAAAGCACTTTCTCATCTACAGGGACCATATCCGAGAAAAGCTAAGTTCTCTCAGTGAGGGTTTCACTGGTGCAAAAGCAGCAGACTAGAAGGCAACGTTATGAAACTGCTTGACAGTCTAGTGAGTTGGCAACAACCAAAGATGTGTGACTGAGAAGCATGCGGTAAGGTATGCAGAGCATGTTGTATGCAGAGCATGCTGTATGCAGAGCATGCTGTATGCAGAGCATGCTGTATGTAGAGCATGCTGTAAGGTAAGCAGAGCGTGTTGCATGGCGTGTAACATTTCTCAGAAATTCCATGACCAGTGCTAGAGTGAGTAATATCGCATTACCGTCCATTGAAAGTGCACGTGCCGAGGGAATTGATTTAGACTGTTTTGTTGATGAATTTGATAGCCGGCATGATAATCGTAGAATTAAGCTACACTAAATGTACTATAATCTACTTCACCTCAGGAAAGGGAAACTCGCCCTGTTGGCAACACTGCATTACTACATGCATGCTTGCATGGGGTTTAAAATCAACATAATATTACCTTACATTCATAACTCATGATTCATTTTTGTTTAGAAGATATTTTTGCCATATTTTGCGATTTGTTAAAAATATATTGCAAGGAATACATATATATTTTTATATAAGTAATACAAATAACCTCCATTATCATAATGTTTGTGTAGGCATACATGTATATGATTACAAATGCAAGTTATGAAAGTAATGAGGTGTTATTATTGTCATTTGTTATTCCCAAGTTGAATGGGAAGAAGCTCAAGTTGAGGAAAAAGTGGCAGATGCATGCGTTGAGGTGGCTGACTCATAGCATGAGGTTGCTGCCTCAAGAGTTGCGCTTGCTGTAAGGATTGCGGATGCGCAGTAGCAGGTTCCTGAGGAACGAGTTAAGGTTCCTGAGGTGTGAGCTGCGAGAGTTGAGGTACTGCAGCGAGTACTGAGGTGGCTGCCTCATTGATGGAAGAGGTTGTCGTACCTCAAGAGATTGTTGCCTCGCTGGTGGAACCGCAAGCGGAAGCGGAGGAAGTAAGGCATAAGACTCCTGCTCCCATTGCTGAGGTTGCCTTAAGGAAGGTTAAGGTTGCTGCACAACGCTGGTAACTGGCAACTCAGAACGCGGTAAGGTAGCCTGAGGAACCTCAACTTCGTACGCCTGGCAGACTGGACTGCGGTGAGGCGGAGCTCTCGCAGGAGGAGGCGGAGGTTGCTGCACACCTCTGGTAACTGGCAACTCAGAACGCGGTAAGGTAGCCTGAGGAACCTCAACTTCGTACGCCTGGCAGACTGGACTGCGGAGAGGCGGAGCGTTCGCAGGAGGAGGTGTAACCTTCTCAGCCTGAAACTCACGCATTAAGACCGCAAGCTGCGACTGCATGGACTGCAGCAAAGTCGTCTTGGGATCAACAGACGATAAGGTCTGTTGAGGCAAAGCCTTAATAGAAGATGAGGTCTGTTGAGGCATCGCCTTACCTCTCTTAGGAGGTGTGCAGTCACCTGATGACTGAGGAGAGTCAGAGCTAACCCAATGACTGCATCCGGGTTGTTGAACTCTAACTTCGTACGTCTGGCATAGGTCTGGACTTTACGTTTAAGAGGTCTTGAGACCTGAGACCAGCGTTTTCTCCCCGAAATTTCTTCTGCAGACGAGCAAAATAAGGGCTCAATCGTCTGCGGGTGGGAGTGATGGTCTCTGTAAAACACGCCCACAACCACCGAGGATACTTCTGTGCGCCGATCAAGGCCTGCCGAACCCTTTTGCCCTTCGACATTGCTTCTCCCCTGGGCTTGGGAGCTTGCAAGAGGTCCCGGACTGGGAGGACGACTGGCACGCACAGAAGTACCCTCACGCACAACACTGGCACACTTTGCGCTAATCACTTATCACTTTTGATTTTCTGTTTGCACTTATTTCACTGAACTCGAAACTTTAAGTGGTTTGTACCTGAAACACGCAATTCTATCCTTTCTCAAAAGTTAGTAATTGCGAAAACAGAATTACAATGTAACAGAAAAATCTAATGAAAGATAAATAATTCAGTGGCTGGAAAGAGACTAAACACTAGATCAAATAAACTACGTTTAAAATCTCTCACCGCATAAAGCTTGAGAACAAGAAAAAACTCTAGAAACGTTTACCTTCTTCCCCTAAAGAGACTAGGGAGAAGAGCAAAAACGATAACAACGTTACTCGCTTGAACGAAACGTTTATCCTCCTCTTTCTCCCTCCGTCTCTATCTCTCTCTCTCTCTCTCTCTCTTGACTTAGAACCTGAGAGAAGAGCCCAATCATATATATCGTTAAAACATATTATTGTTAAAGGAAAAAACTGAAATATTTCCCAAAATGAAAAGTTCCTTTATTAGAATTAAAACCATTAAGTTAAGAAAGAATGAACAAAACGCTAGACACGGTTACTCTTACTGCAACGTGACACCGTGAAAATTCTCTCTCTATCGTAACGATAGAGCGCAAGTTGAACGTTCTGAACGTCAACAACTGCAGAGACAAAACAAAACGTTAGTTCAACTTTGAAAACAGTACGAGACTATCAAAGAAATTCTTTCAAAAACATTAAAATAGCATAATATGTTAACAGGTAAAACCGAAATGACGGGCTCAATGTTAATTAACTTCGGTACCAAGAAAAGACCGCCTACTATTAGGAAAGGTCGAATATAAACAAATATAAAAATTAATTTTAATAAGTTTATAATAAAAGGAAGTTAATCGAAGAGGCCTATAAAAGGCGGAGAGATATAAAATAAATCTATAACTTTTGTTAAGCAAAATTAAGAAAGAGAGTCTATACTCTCTTAGACACCAACACTTCCGTCTAAGGGAAGGGTCGGCCATTTAAAGGTGAAAGAGAGTTCATACTCTCTTCGTCACCATAATTAATCAAATTAATTCCAAAAGTTAGCTAAGCTAATAATAAAACTTCCTGAATAGCGAAAGCTGAAATCTTAGAGCAATACTTCACCAAAAACCGTGAACAAGACTCCAAAATTATAAGCGTATCCATGAACGTCTTGCCGGAAGCACGACAGAGGAAAAATTGAAGTGGTGTCAACAAGAAGTACTGCAGTACCTGGCCACAGGTGGCGCTTGTGAGTACACCCCCCTCTTGTATAGCGATCGCTGGCGTATCCCTTCCGTAGAATTCTGTCGGGCAACGGAGTTGACAGCTACATGATTATCGGGTAAGTTTAATATTGAAAAAAAGCACTCAATGAAGATTTGAAACAGCATTTAGACTAGTCTGAGTAAATCAAAACCACTAATACACAAAGTAGGCTCCCTTATACACATAATTGTTTCCCTAGATAAGAAGGGGAAAGGTATTTGTCATTACAGGCCACATTTTACTCCTGGAGCCAATGGATGTGCAATGAGACATTCTGTACAGTCTACATTGTAGTCTATCAAAACCTAACCCAGGCCCAGAACACATAAGCAGGAGGTAAATTAACACACATTAAATCACCCAAATATAAAAAACTTCAAATTCTAATAACTCAAACCAGTGAATACAAAGTAATTAAATAACCAGAAATAAAAATATAAATCAAAAGTTATACTAAATGAGCAGCATTAGGTAAGTAGCAAAATACTTTAGAAAACTTTCCAATAAAGCTAATCCCTTATATCACCAGTAAAATAACATTGGGACTGAAAACATAGTAATAAAACAAAAACTGATGTCACTCATATAACACAAACAAGGCTATGTATCAGAAACTGTTTCATCCTGCACAAATAGATAAAATAAAATGCTGAAATAACCCCCCCCCCCACCCCAACAACTAAATACCATATGATACAATCCAAAGTATAAACGGTGTTCAAGTAAAAGAAAATACTTGAAGAAACTTAGAAAAGGAAGAGATGGTGGTCTAACATAATGAATTGGTGATAAGTAAATAAATAAATAAGAAAGAGTAAATATATGAACATAATGAAAAGGTTGAATAAAATGAAAGTAACAAATGGAATTAATTACAAATATCAGAAGACACGACACAGATGCAATGTTGGCACTACAAAGCCACAAGAAGCGTGATCCAGAGCAACACCTGAGCGGATGACTTTAAATATGCAGTTGTGTTTCGTTGTATGAAAATAAACCTTTAATGACTCATGGCTTTTTTAACCCTTTTACCCCCAAAGGACGTACTGGTACGTTTCACAAAAGCCATAAATATGCAGTTATGTTTCGTTGTATGAAAATAAACCTTTAATGACTCATGGCTTTTTTAACCCTTTTACCCCCAAAGGACGTACTGGTACGTTTCACAAAAGCCATAAATATGCAGTTATGTTTCGTTGTATGAAAATAAACCTTTAATGACTCATGGCTTTTTTAACCCTTTTACCCCCAAAGGACGTACTGGTACGTTTCACAAAAGCCATAAATATGCAGTTATGTTTCGTTGTATGAAAATAAACCTTTAATGACTCATGGCTTTTTTAACCCTTTTACCCCCAAAGGACGTACTGGTACGTTTCACAAAAGCCATAAATATGCAGTTATGTTTCGTTGTATGAAAATAAACCTTTAATGACTCATGGCTTTTTTAACCCTTTTACCCCCAAAGGACGTACTGGTACGTTTCACAAAAGCCATAAATATGCAGTTATGTTTCGTTGTATGAAAATAAACCTTTAATGACTCATGGCTTTTTTAACCCTTTTACCCCCAAAGGACGTACTGGTACGTTTCACAAAAGCCATAAATATGCAGTTATGTTTCGTTGTATGAAAATAAACCTTTAATGACTCATGGCTTTTTTAACCCTTTTACCCCCAAAGGACGTACTGGTACGTTTCACAAAAGCCATAAATATGCAGTTATGTTTCGTTGTATGAAAATAAACCTTTAATGACTCATGGCTTTTTTAACCCTTTTACCCCCAAAGGACGTACTGGTACGTTTCACAAAAGCCATAAATATGCAGTTATGTTTCGTTGTATGAAAATAAACCTTTAATGACTCATGGCTTTTTTAACCCTTTTACCCCCAAAGGACGTACTGGTACGTTTCACAAAAGCCATAAATATGCAGTTATGTTTCGTTGTATGAAAATAAACCTTTAATGACTCATGGCTTTTTTAACCCTTTTACCCCCAAAGGACGTACTGGTACGTTTCACAAAAGCCATAAATATGCAGTTATGTTTCGTTGTATGAAAATAAACCTTTAATGACTCATGGCTTTTTTAACCCTTTTACCCCCAAAGGACGTACTGGTACGTTTCACAAAAGCCATAAATATGCAGTTATGTTTCGTTGTATGAAAATAAACCTTTTATGACTCATGGCTTTTTTAACCCTTTTACCCCCAAAGGACGTACTGGTACGTTTCACAAAAGACATCCCTTTACCCCCATGGACGTACCGGTACGTCCTTGCAAAAAAAATGCTATAAAATTTTTTTTTTTTCATATTTTTGATCATTTTTTTGAAAAAATTCAGGCATTTTCCAAGAGAATGAGACCAACCTGACCTCTCTATGACAAAAATTAAGGCTTTTAGAGCAATTTAAACAAAATATACTGCAAAATGTGCTGGGAAAAAAATAACCCCCTGGGGGTTAAGGGTTGGAAATTTCCAAATAGCCTGGGGGTAAAAGGGTTAATACAAACCATCCAACCCTTTACATCTACACTGTATGAATTGGTGAGCATTTAACTTTAATATATTACAAAAAACTTTCTTTTTTAAAGCAGTTCTATAGAAAAATTTTCTTTACGGTATATCTATAATTTTTTCCCCCTTATAAACTCAAAAATGTTATTTTGATTATAAAATAAATTTTTGAATATACTTACCCGGTGATTATATAGCTGCAACTCTGTTGCTCGACAGACAACTCTACGGTAAAAACTCGCCAGCGATCGCTACACAGGTTGCGGGTGTGCCCAACAGCGCCATCTGTCGACCAGATACCCAGTTCTCAATGTAAACAAAGACTCAATTTTCTCCTCGTCCCACTGCGTCTCTATTGGGGAGGAAGGGAGGGTCATTTAATTTATAATCACCGGGTAAGTATATTCAAAAATTTATTTTATAATCAAAATAACATTTTTCAATATTTAACTTAGCCGGTGATTATATAGCTGATTCACACCCAGGGGGGTGGGTAGAGACCAGCAATATATGTTTACACTTTTATGAGCTAAGAGTTTTTATTTCATTTTAGAAGTTATCAAAATAACAAAAACAAAATAAATAGGTACCTGGTAAGGAAGTCGACTTGAACAATTACTCTGCCTTTTAAGTACGTCTTCCTTACGGAGCCTCGCGATCCTCTTAGGATGCTGATCGACCCCTAGGATCTGAAGTATCAAGGGTTGCAACCCATACAACAGGACCTCATCAAAACCCCTAATCTAGGCGCTCTCAAGAAATGACTTTGACCACCCGCCAAATCAACCAGGATGCGAAAGGCTTCTTAGCCTTCCGGACAACCCAAAAAACAACAATAAAAACATTTCAAGAGAAAGATTAAAAGGGTATGGAATTAGGGAATTGTAGTGGTTGAGCCCTCACCCACTACTGCACTCGCTGCTACGAATGGTCCCAATGTGTAGCAGTCCTCGTAAAGAGACTGGACATCCTTTAGATAAAAAGACGCAAACACTGACTTGCTTCTCCAATAGGTTGCGTCCATTATACTTCGCAGAGATCTATTTTGCTTAAAGGCCACGGAAGTTGCGACAGCTCTAACTTCGTGTGTCCTCACCTTAAGCAATGCTTGGTCTTCCTCACTCAGATGTGGATGAGCTTCTCGTATTAACAGTCTGATAAAGTAGGATAAAGCATTCTTTGACATAGGCAAAGATGGTTTCTTAACTGAACACCATAAAGCTTCAGATTGGCCTCGTAAAGGTTTAGTTCGCTTTAAATAGAACTTAAGAGCTCTCACAGGGCATAAGACTCTTTCTAGTTCATTGCCTACCATATTCGATAAGCTGGGAATATCGAATGATTTCGGCCAAGGTCGAGAAGGCAGCTCATTTTTGGCTAGAAAACCAAGTTGTAGCGAACATGTAGCTTTTTCTGACGAAAATCCGATGTTCTTGCTGAAGGCATGAATCTCACTGACTCTTTTAGCTGTGGCTAAGCATACCAGGAAAAGTGTCTTTAAGGTGAGATCTTTCAGGGAGGCTGATTGTAGCGGCTCAAACCTGTCTGACATGAGGAATCTTAGTACCACGTCTAAATTCCAACCAGGTGTAACCAAACGACGCTCCTTCGTGGTCTCAAAAGACTTAAGGAAGTCCTGAAGATCTTTATTGTTGGAAAGATCTAAGCCTCTATGCCGGAAGACCAATGCCAACATGCTTCTGTAGCCCTTGATAGTGGGAGCTGAAAGTGATCGTCCTTTTCTCAGGTATAAGAGAAAGTCAGCTATTTGAGCTACAGAGGTACTGGTCGAGGATACAGATACTGACTTGCACCAGTTTCGGAAGACTTCCCACTTCGATTGGTAGACTCTAAGGGTGGATGTTCTCCTTGCTCTAGCAATCGCACTGGCTGCCTCCTTCGAAAAGCCTCTAGCTCTCGAGAGTCTTTCGATAGTCTGAAGGCAGTCAGACGAAGAGCGTGGAGGCTTAGGTGTACCTTCTTTACGTGTGGCTGACGTAGAAGGTCCACCCTTAGAGGAAGACTTCTGGGAACGTCTACTAGCCATCGAAGTACCTCGGTGAACCATTCTCTCGCGGGCCAGAGGGGAGCAACTAGCGTCAACCTTGTCCCTTCGTGAGAGGCGAACTTCTGCAGTACCTTGTTGACAATCTTGAACGGTGGGAATGCGTATAGATCTAGATGCGACCAATCTAGGAGGAAGGCATCTATATGTATTGCTGCTGGGTCCGGGACTGGTGAGCAATATATTAGGAGCCTCTTGGTCATCGAGGTTGCAAAGAGATCTATGGTTGGTTGGCCCCAAGTGGCCCAAAGTCTCTTGCATACATCCTTGTGGAGGGTCCATTCCGTTGGAATTACTTGCCCTTTCCGACTGAGACAATCTGCCATGACATTCAAGTTGCCTTGGATGAACCTCGTAACTAGTGATATGTTTTGACCTTTTGACCAGATGAGCAGGTCCCTTGCGATCTCGTACAATGTCAGTGAGTGGGTCCCTCCTTGCTTGGAGATGTACGCCAAGGCAGTGGTGTTGTCCGAGTTCACTTCCACCACTTTGCCTCGAAGGAGAGACCTGAAGCTTTTCAAGGCCAGATGTACTGCCAGCAGCTCCTTGCAGTTGATATGCATGATCCTTTGACTCGAGTTCCACAGTCCCGAACATTCCCGACCGTCTAATGTCGCGCCCCAGCCTACGTCCGATGCGTCCGAGAAGAGAACGTGGTTGGGAGTCTGAACAGCCAGGGGAAGACCCTCTCTTAGGTTGATACTGTCCTTCCATCAAGTCAGACAAGACTTCATCTTTTCGGAAATGGGGATCGAGACCGCTTCTAGCGTCTTGTCCTTTTTCCAGTGAAAAGCTAGATGGTATTGAAGAGGACGGAGGTGTAGTCTTCCTAATGACACAAATTGTTCCAGGGATGATAGCGTCCCTACCAGACTCATCCACTTCCTGACTGAGCATTGTTCCTTCTTCAGCATGTTCTCGATGCATAACTGGGCTTGGCTTATTCTGGGGGCCGACGGAAAAGCCCGAAAAGCTAGACTGTGAATCTCCATCCCTAAATACACAATAGTTTGGGATGGGACCAGTTGTGGCTTTTCCATATTGACAAGGAGACCCAATTCCTTGGTCAGATCTAGAGTCCACTTTAGATCCTTCAGACAGCGACGACTGGAAGAAGCTCTGAGAAGCCAGTCGTCCAAATAGAGGGAGGATCGGATGTCCGATAAATGAAGGAATTTGGCTACATTCCTCATCAGCCTTGTAAACACAAGAGGAGCTGTGCTTAGGCCAAAGCACAGGGCTTGAAACTGGTAGACAACCTTTTCGAAAACGAATCTCAGAAAAGGTTGGGAGTCTGGGTGGATGGGGACGTGGAAGTAGGCGTCCCTTAGGTCTAAAGAGACCATCCAGTCTTCCCTTCTGACCGCTGCTAAGACTGACTTTGATGGTCTCCATGGAGAACGTCTGCTTTGTGACAAAGACATTCAGAGCACTGACGTCTAGCACCGGCCTCCACCCTCCTGTCTTCTTTGACACCAAGAAGAGTCGGTTGTAGAATCCCGGAGATTGAAGGTCCGAGACTTTGACCACCGCTCCCTTCTCTAGTAAAAGAGACACTTCCCGTTTCAAGGCTCGTCTCTTGTCTTCCTCTCTGTACCTGGGAGAGAGATCGATGGGAGACGTTGCTAGAGGGGGTTTCCGTACAAAAGGGATCTTGTACCCCTCTCTGAGCAACTTCACAGATTGTGCATCTGCGCCTCTCTTCTCCCAGGTCTGCCAGAAGTTCTTGAGTCTGGCTCCCACTGCTGTCTGAAGATGCGGGCAGTCAGACTCTGCCCTTATAGGACTTGGATCCTTTCTTCTTTCCTCGTTTCCCTTCGGCACGAGCACCTCCTCTGCTGGAGGCTCTGCCACGAAAGGGCGGAATAAAACGGGACGCTGGAGTGTCCATCCTTGGTCTAGCTGACAAGGTAGGCAAAGGGGGAGCTTTGCGAGCGGAGGACGCAACAAGATCGTGAGTGTCCTTCTGCACCAATGAAGCGGCTATTTCCTTAATCAGGTCTTCTGGAAAAAGGCACTTGGAAAGAGGAGCAAAGAGAAGCTCAGATCTCGGGCACGGTGTAACTCCAGCTGAAAGGAATGAGCATAGGTTTTCACGCTTTTTAAGGACTCCGGACACAAATGATGCAGCAAGCTCATTAGACCCATCACGTACGGCCTTGTCCATGCAGGACATAATGAGCAAGGAAGTCTCTTTCTCTGTCGGAGAGATCTTTCTGCTAAGGGCTCCTAGACACCAGTCTAAGAAGTTAAAAACTTCGAAGGCCCTAAAGATACCTTTCAAAAGGTGGTCCAGGTCCGAAGATGACCAACATATCTTTGAGCGTCTCATGGCAAGGCGGCGGGGAGAGTCTACAAGACTTGAGAAGTCGCCCTGGGCAGAGGCAGGAACTCCCAAGCCGAGAACTTCTCCCGTGGCATACCAGACGCTCGATCTAGAAGAGAGTCTAGCAGGGGGAAACGCAAAGGCTGTCTTCCCTAAACTCTTCTTGGACTGCAACCATTCTCCTATCACCCGCAAAGCTCTCTTGGACGAGCGTGCGAGGACGAGTCTAGTAAAGGCAGGAGTGGTAGACGGCATGCCTAACACAAACTCTGACGGCGGAGAACGAGGAGCCACAGGAACAAACTGGTCCGGAAACAGCTCTTTGAAAATGGCCAAAACTTTTCTAAAGTCCAAAGAGGGTTGAGAAGACTTAGGCTCGTCCAATTCTGATTGTGGTTCATCTATGTGTGCAGCAACATCATCATCAGAAAGTTCCTCATCCGACAACTGATGAGGAAACAGCAACGGAGTGGGTAACGGCTGGTTCGCTGAGTCCGGTCGCACGGGTGCATGCGTGACTGAGCCGGACGCAACGTCATGGAACTGCTGCCCAGTCTGTGAGCTGGCAACAACCATGGCAGCGCGGGGACGCACAGCGTGTACTCCAGACTGTCTGGACTGATGTGGGTGCGCAGTGGAAACCACACTGGGTTGCGGAGGTTGACGCACCGCGTCAAAACAAAGCAACTCTGACGGTTGTTGAACCTCCAGAACGTCAACGGCAACCTCCGTGCGTCGCTTAACGTCAACATGCGGCTGGCAGATCACACTGGAACGCATGGGTGGAGGAACTCTCTCAACTGGTGTGCGTGAGAAGGTTACCTCAGCGTCCACAGGACGCACAACCGATCGAGTGGAAGGTTGTAGGCTAGGTACTGCACTAGCTGGTGCGGCAGCAACCTTCTCCGCACGAAAGTCCTGCATTAGAGACGTCAGTTTAGACTGCATGTCTTGCAGTAGAGACCACTTAGGGTCTACGGGAACAGGTGCGGCGACAGACGGTGTTACTGTCTGAAGCGGTACCGCTTTGCCTCTCTTAGGCGGTGAGCAGTCATCGGATGACGGCAGCGAGTCCGAACTGACCCAGTGGCTACAACCGGGCCGTTGGACTTGCGCTGAAGGGACCGACTTGCGTTTTAACGGTCGTGAGACCTTGGTCCACGGTTTCTTGCGAGAAACCCCTTCCGAAGACGAGGTATAAATGGGCTCTCTCGTCTTAGTTAGGTAGGAGCGATCTTGGGTAGATACGCCCGATACCACGGAGGGAACGTCTGTTCGCTGATTAAAGCCTCTCGAACCCATTTGTCGTAAGACATTGCTTCTCCCCTGGACTTGGGAGCTTGCAAGAGGTCCCGGACTAGGAGGACGACAGGCACGAACAGACGAACCCTCAAGCGCAACACTATCCACAACACTATCACTCGGCACTTTAGCACTTCCCACTGCACTTTTGCACTTAAGCTCCTTCACATCCGCCATGAGCTGATTACGGTCACTAGCAAGGGACTCAACTCTCTCACCCAGAGCCTGGATGGCACGCATCATATCAGCCATCGATGGTTCCTGAGTGCCAGGAGGGGGGTTAGGAGCAACCACTACAGGGGAAGGAATAGGTTGTGGGGCATGAGGAGAGGATATATCAATAGAACGAGAAGAACTTCTCCTAACTCTATCTCTCTCTAGCCTACGTGTATACTTTTGGAATTCGATAAAATCGAATTCCGAAAGGCCAACGCACTCCTCACACTGATCTTCCAATTGACAGGTTTTATCCCGACAATTGGAACAAACAGTGTGAGGGTCGATAGAAGCCTTCGGAAGACGCCTTGAACAGTCCCTAGCATTGCACTTCCTAAATTTGGGGACTTGTGAAGGGTCAGCCATTTTGAATTGGTCAAAGGGAAATTAAAAAAACTATCAAAAAGTCATCACCAAAGAATCCGTTATCAAAAAGAGTTCAAGGATTTGTGTGAAGAGAAACCCTGCACAGCGAAAGCTCAAAACTAGAATAAAGTACTTCACCAATTAGATGTGAAAAAACTCCAGTTTAGCAACAGCGAGTAAGTACGTCTTGTCGACACCTCGACAGAGAGAAAATTGAGTCTTTGTTTACATTGAGAACTGGGTATCTGGTTGACAGATGGCGCTGTTGGGCACACCCGCAACCTGTGTAGCGATCGCTGGCGAGTTTTTACCGTAGAGTTGTCTGTCGAGCAACAGAGTTGCAGCTATATAATCACCGGCTAAGTTAAATATTGAAAAATGACATATTCAAATAATGATTTGTATATTTCCTAGCTATACAAACCAGATTCATTTACATGGGTTTACTCCTAAGCATTTTTGTTACGACCAGAATTAAAGAAGTTGCGGGATTGTGATGACAATGTTTGGTTATTAATTATCTCACCAACGCTGGGAAGGAACAGCCAAGTCAGCAAGACAGCCTCACTTATCTCATGGTCAAGACTTTGAGTGGATGAGGCAGGACACTTAAAATAACTCACTTGGATTTCCATCTATCCATATACCAAAGGCACTTCCCCCAATTTTGGGGGGTAGCCGACATCAACAAAGAAACAAAACAAAAACAAAAAAGGGGATCTCTACTCTCTACGTTCCTCCAGCCTAACCAGGGACTCAGCCGAGTTCAGCTGGTACTGCTAGGGTGCCACAGCCCAATTACTTGGATTTGTATAGCTAGAAATAATGTAAATTATTTTTAAAATTTGTAGTTTGTTCCAATGCAAATACAAGCCCTCGCCATTTATAAGGGGAGTCTTCCTTAGGAGGGAGAAAGTCTTTGCTAACAGGCGGGTGTCAGTCTAACCCTTTACCCAGATAAAAAGTTGACATTCTTGACAGGCTGCTATGAAAGGAGAGGTCGGCCTCAAGAAAATGAGTGTCAACCTAACAAGGTTTACTTGATTACTTGACCAGAGCAATATTATAATTTCATTTTAAGCAGTCCATTTTTAAAAATTAGTCACATGAAAAACCTCTTACTTGCTCAAGTGTTTCTTCAAAGTAGATACTCCCAAGTGAGGGATGTACAAAACAAGAAGAAAAACTCATTCATTCGACCCTCATACACACTTTTGCCGAGCATAACCAATGATGGGACAAAAGGTTGAAGGTTTTGAATGAGCAATTTCCAAATTATTTGTTTAGCAGCAACTATTGGACCCAAAGGAAAAGTGTCAAGTGATCTGTGGATACAGTACTAAAGGTAATGTGCAGTAAAGGTGGTTTGCTTTTCCAGACCCAGGCACTAAGGACTTGGGCTACTCCCAAGGATTTATAAGCTCTAAGTATAACTTCAAGAAACCAAAAGAGATGGCGTTCTTGGGAGTAGATCAATAAGAAGGTTGTTGCGAATCACTAGCAACGAATACAACGTAAAAGCTCAAGAAATTTGCTTATGAAACTTCAATGAAATCACAGATGGCAGAAATGGCCCTTAGTCTAGTGCAGCCCTCAAGTGGGAGAATGGTACGAAGAAACTCAAGGCTACTAAAGAAGAATAAGTTTATAAATCCAGAGAGTACAGTATTCTTAACATCACAAATTCATAGATAATTTGTATTTTTCCTAACGATACAAACCTTTAGCTATTTAGTAGGGGCTATTACTGCTATTGCTGCTTCCTCCGATGCCTTAGATGACCGAGGAGGTAGCAGCAGTAGGGGATTCAGCATTATGAAGCTTCATCTGTGGTGGATAATGGGGGAGGGTGGGCTGTGGCACCCTAGCAGTACCAGCTGAACTCGGTTGAGTCCCTTGTCAGGCTGGGAGGAACGTAGAGAGTAGAGGTCCCCCCCCCCTCTTTTTTTCATTTGTTGATGTCGGCTACCCCCCAAAATTGGGGGGAGTGCCTTGGTATATGTATGTATTACTTTTAGTGAAGCTGAAAGGACAAGCCATTAAAATTTTAGCTAGGGTTAACTACCTATTCTGCTAATTAGCGGGGATAGGGGGGTAGCTTGCTACTGCTCCCGCTCACACAATGGTGATTTACCTCACTTTGCTTGGAGGTAGGACTTCAAGGGGATAGGGCTGGTGGGTAAGTTTGTATAAATAGCTAAAGGTTTGAAACCTTAGGAAAAATACAAATTACCTATGAATTTGTCATTTGTTCTGTACCTGGAATACAGTACAAGTCTACGCTATTTATTAGGGGTGACTCACCCATAAGGAGGATAGATGTCCCTGCCAAACTGGCTTTTGGCTTTACCTGGGGGCTCCTTATTTTGAACAGGTTTGTACTAAAAATAAGGAGTCTCTGCACCTTGCTAAACCTTGCTACACAAGGACCGCGGAGTGAGATGTTTACAAGTGTGACTATCCAGTTAAAAGTTATGCAAAGTCTTAGTAGGAAAACTGTTGTAACCAGGAGTTTCCCAATACCACCTCGTATGGGGACGCAACAGTATTAGCTTAATACTAGGAACACAAAGGAACATGGTTTACCTGAAGTGGTTTGAGGTCAGCTTATGCAGAGAACCCAGGATGCTGCTTTCCCCAAGACAGGGGAGGATGAAGAAAAGAATAAGAGCCAGTCAAACTTTTTCATTCACACAGACTAAAACCCGGTAATAGTGCCCTCAACCTTCAGCTAGTTGTCCAATAAGGAGCCTGAGTTATTATACCAGCTGTTGAGCAGCCACTACAGGGCCGATAGAAAACGTATCGAGCTTCCTGTGGGTCATGTCTTGCAGGTAGTGGGTTGTGAACGTATTTTGACGTTTCCACTCCCCAGCCTGTAGAACCTGCGTCACAGAGAAGTTTCTTTTGAAGGTCAGGGACGTATCTACGCCCGACATCATGGGCTCTGGGGCGATGTGAAGGAGGAGGGTTCAAATTCAGGGCAAGGTCTATGACCTTGCAAATCCAGGCAGAGATGGTATTCTAAGTGACCCTCCTCATGTTCCTCCCTGTGCTGACGCAAAGTGCAGACACACGGGGGCGGGCTGTGGCTGTTCTCTTGAGGTACAGCCTCAAACTCCTCACTAGGCAGAGTAAGAGATGACCAGGGTCATCAGTTACAGAGTGGAGACTCGAAATACGGAAGGAGTCAAATCAGGGATCCCCTACTCCTGGATTCTGAGTCTTGGTTACAAACTCAGGGACGAAGCCTAACGTTACCTCTCCCCATCCACTTGAATGGGCAATGTCGTATGAGAGACCATGAAGTTCACTAATTCGTTTGACCGAAGCTAAAGTTAGTAGGAACAGTCTTCCAAGTGAGGTGGTGATCTGTTGCCTGGCATAATGGTTCATAAGGAGGTCTCTTTAGACACCTGAGACCTCGAACCACTTTCCAAGGGGGAGGTCTCGCTTCAGACTGAGGACAGGTAAGTTCGTAACTCCGTATGAGTAAGGAAAGTTCTAGCGATGAGGAAATACCTATTACATTGAGTCTAAGGGCTGGGCTTAAGGCTGAGCAATAGCCTTTAACCGCCGAGACTGAAAGGTGTATGTCCTCACGCAAATACACGAGGAACTCCGCTACTGCTGGAATGGTGGCATCGAGAGGTGAGATAACCCTTCCAAGACACCAACCACAGAAGACCTTTCACTTTGCCTGGTACTGCTGGTGATGATTTCTGCAGGTATCCAGACATCCTGCTCGCAACTTGTTACGAAAATCCTCTCTGAGTAAGGAGATGCTGGATAGTCTTCAGGCATGAAGACGTAAAAAAGCTACAGCTTTGGGGAAGATGTTGGCATGTGGTTGTTTGAGTAGATTGTGTCGTGGAGAGAGTTTTCTTGGAGACTCCGTCAGGAGTGCAGAAGATCCGGAAACCATTACGCATGATGCCATAGCAGAGCTATGAAAGTTATCTAGAGGTTGACCGATGTTCTGGCCTTGTTGAGTACCCTTCTCATAATACAGAACAGGGGAAAGGCGTAAACATCAATATGTCCCACCAGGATCCCTAGGGTCCCCAACCACAGATCAAGCCATGAAGTAGCCTGCATGACATACTTCCTGACCTTCTCCTGGTTGAGGATATCTGATACTGAGAAAGAGACCTACGGATGGAGAGCCTCTCTAGAGAGACTCCCTTGGTGAGTCTTTCCAGAGAGTGATGGAGAGGAAGAGGTGGACGTGGCTCGTCCAAGATCTCGAAATACCTCCTCTGCTGGATGTGAGGAGGTGAGAGAAGCTTGGCGGTAGAGCCGGAACATTGGGAGGAGGAGAGCTTGGAGAGCTGTTGGACGATCTTAGCCTAGACACTCTTTAGCCCTTAAGACCAGGGCAAGGCTGCACTGGTCTTAGAGGGCTTCTGAGTGCCAAAGACATGGTCTAAGACTGTGTCTTTGCCCTCTCATGGGGATATCTCCGGGTCCAAAAACCGGTTGAGTACTCTAATAAGTCAGAACCTGCCAGAATGTATGTTCTGACTCTTTCTGCTCCCCCTCCAAAGTGGGACTAGCAATGAAGTCTCCTTCCACCACACAGATCTCCTCTTGGGGTGGGTTGCGGGCATCCCTAGAGTGACTAATGGTTCCTGTAGGCCTGGAGGTCCTTCAAGAGGACTTTGGGAGAGTCTTCAAGTCTTTAGATTCCTTACGAGGAAGGAGGTAGGACTCAAGCGTCAAAGGCCGGATGGGATTGCTCCTCCTGACTTTGGTCGGTGGTGGAGAACTCTCCGTACAAGGAGAAACTTCCTCCAAAGATGGAAATGAGGAAGTTCGGGCCTCGCACGACTCTCTCGGCAGAGATGAGGTAGGAGAGTGTCCGGCAGGAGAGAAAGGATGGACGGGCCTTGAAGGCCTAACACAAGTTAGCTTCACCCTCGGGGATGTGATTACATCTGAGACTCCCTTTTCCCTCTTCAGGGGAGAAGAAGTCAAGGTTCCTCGCGGTAGGTATAATGGTGCTGTTGGAAGGGAAGTCAGTGGCGAGCGTGATGACATGGCAAGCCCGAAGGCTTGCAATACTGCTCTGACCATGGCACCGAACCAAGGCTGCTTGATGACAGACGCACTGTCGGACAGATCCTCTGAAAGGAAAGGAACCGAAAGTTCCATGTGAGGAGTCTCAACCGATGTTTGTGGTGGTGGGTACGCCTTTGTAGACCGACTCTTTGGGATCCTGAACCCTTCCGTGGAGCCTTTCCCTTTCCCCGGCGGTCGCGCTGTAATGTGTTTGCGGGGTGGGGAATGGGGTGATGGTGACGTCACAATCTCTATTGTGACGTTCCTTAAATAAAGAAGCCTGTAGAACCTGCTCTGATGTTTTGCGCAATTGCGCAGGAGAGTGATGGAGTGCAGTATGACGCTGCGCAGGAGAGAGCTGGTGCGTGGGTAAATGTGGGTGTGCAGGTGAGTGCTGTCGAGCTGGAAAGCGCTGGCGAGCCGGAGATTGCTGAAGCGCAGGAGAGCGCTGGTGCGAAGGAGAACACTTGCAAGTTGGAGCGTGAGGGCGCGCAGGAGAATGACGCCGCACGCGAGAGCGCTGTTGCGCAGGGGAACACATGAGTTGACGAGCAGTGTAGAGCTGGCGGGCGAAGGTGCGCTGACAAGCGCTGTAGAGCTGGCGAGCTAGCAAACGTTAGTCCTTAGACTGGCAAGAATGCGCTGGGGAGCGCCGGCGAGCAGGAGATCGCTGGGGCATTAGAATGCGCTGATGAGCAAGCAAGGGCTGAAGCACTGAAGGGCGCTGAAGCGCTGGTAAGCAATGACACTCTAGAAAGCGTTGATGTGCTGGAGGGCGGTGATGTGATGTTGGCGAGTGCTGGTGCACTGGAGGGCGCTGGCGCGCAGCTAAACACCTACGAGGTGCAGCACGAGCAGGCAGAAGATGAATAGGCGACAGGAGCGGTGAAGGCAAGTCAGCAGGTAGGCGTGAAGGCTGAACTGGAACCGGGATGTGCCCTTTGGAAAGGCAAACATCCAACGACGGGGATCGCGACCGACCCACAGAGGAGTCCAGGACCAAAGTTCAAGGACTAGCTGCAGCATGGTCAGGAGAAGGTCCAGGAACAGGCGAAGGTCTAGGACCGGAAGACGACTAAAGTGGAGGCTCCTCTGTAGGAGACAGCTGCGAGGATGAGGCTGAAGAGCCGAAGATCCGCCTTTTCACCGATGGTGAAGGGCCACCTCTAAGGCGAAGAGGAGGGCGAGCTCTGCATCAAAGACCCCTTCTAGGAGCCAGGGAATCAGCAAGCTGACATTTAGAAGCAGCAGTCCTACACAGAGGAGTCTCTATGAGTGAACTCCCCCGAGGAGGAGAAACACTCGCAGAAGACCGAAGAAAGCCTAAGTTCCCCCTCGAAGGATTGACAGGAATGGGGGGGGGGGCAAAGTCAGCAGCAACAGTTGGAGAGTGTGAAGGTGCAGGGGTGTCAACAGCGGCCACCGAAGACGCCTCAGACACTACCAAGTTGACACACGACAGAGGATGTACCTCCGAAGTCGACGGCAGCTGCGCACAAGCACCAAAGATGAACCGCAGCAAGTAGTCCTTGGAGGGCAGACCCGGAAGCCCCAAGGACGACCAAACCTGTACAAAAGGAGACAGAGACAAGGCCTAAATGGGGTGAGAGGTAGGACCACTTTGCCAGGGGGAAGCAACACCATCTCTCGACGACTGGGGTTGACCGTATATTCGACGGTCTCCCGGAAGAGACCGAATGAGCGGGAGCTTCGGAGGAAGGTCGGGAAGCGGAAAAAGAGGTCTTGGGTTTTTCCCCTTTCGAAACAACCTTCGAAGGGGGAATATGACGCTTTGACTTCTTATGCCATCGCCCAAACCTTTCCCACTGGGAGGCAGACCACTCCCGACACTCACTACACCTGTTACCACTATCACACCGTTGACATCTGCAGGCAGGACAAAGGGTGAGGCGATTGGTGTCCATGGCCGACATGAAGGTTCTGTAGGGTCGACCTTCGAATCCAGAGCAATTGCGCATGGTCACAGAAGTCCACACACACACTTATAAAAGAAAAAGCACAAACAAAAACATTAATGGCAGTCTAAATAGGGGAAGGATGAAGAACAGCAACAACCGTGCACCATCCAAGCCAAAAGCAAAAGTGAGCTAAGTCACCGGTATGTGAGCGGCAGCAGTAGCAAGCTAATCCCCCTCTAACCCCCCTAACTAGCGGAATGGGTTGTTAACCCTCACTGTTATTTTAATGGCTCGTCCTCTCAGCTTTGTTAAAAGTAATAACCCCCTAATAAATAACGTACGTTTGTATTCCAGTTACAGAAAACTGTAAAGCAGAACTTGAAGAGGATGCCATGGTAGATACCCGTAGGCTACCTGAAAAGAAAAAAAAGAAGTCTTCTTAGTAGAGCCAGAGGCTTCCTTCTGTGGAGAAGAAAGTTTTGGGGCTTTTTAGCACATAAGGGAGGGTAAAAAGATTCCTCCAGTAAGGCTGCTTCAGTACCTGGAGATATAGGTTGATCTACTGCCACCCAGCATGGGGTCCAAAGTGACGTCTTAGGGGAGATTTTCAATACCCTCATTGGAGATGCTACCTGTAATTCAGAGAAATCTCCTTGATCTATGCCATCTGAAAAATAATATGGTCAACATTATTGAGCATGCTCTTAGGGAGGGAAAGGGACCTATTAGGGTTGCCATAATCTAAAATTAATGAAACCTGTATGATCTTGTGCTCTGGCTGGACAAGGGCCGAAGTCAGAGGATCAGTATCCCTATGCACGATACCAGGATCAGTATCCCTATGCACGATACCAGGTTCACTGTATCCTACAGGAGAATCTAAATCAATCAATTCAGGACAATGAAAAACATGGCAGTCATCCTTGATTACAGGAATTTCGGGAAACTCCAATAAAGAAAGATCCGAATGGGAGATATCGTCTCACCTGAGAAGGGTTTTGCTTTTTTTCCCCACCCCGTGGAAGAGGAAAAAGTAGATGGGGAACGATCTCATCCAGCCTTCTTCTTACGACGGGCATTTTATCTCTACCACTGTGCACAAGGCCACTCCCTACAGAAAGCACAAATAAAGGACTTACCTTGACAACTTGGGCTTAAAGGTTAGGAATCGACCTTGCCCACGTTCATGAAGATACCACACAGATGTCCATCAAGGCTGGGACAGGTTCTCATACTACCTTGAGCAGCACAAGGCACAGTGCAGAAGCCGTCATAAACACATCTGGCTGCTAGGACGATAAGGACGACAACAAGATAAGTGGGGCTGTTTTGCTGACTCAACCGATCTTCCCCAGTGTGGGTGGGATAGCTGGTAACCATACAATGTTACCAGTACCCATTAAATTCTTTAATTCTGGTTGTACTAAACCATATAAATGACGATGGTTTGTATTCGAGTAAGAACAAAAGCCTTCATGATCATAATTTTGCAGTAATTGAGTATTATAACCTTAAAATCTACACATTATGAATTGTTGAGCATTCAAATTATAGCTAACTTTCTTTTTTGAAGCAGTTTTACCAACCACACCAATAAAATTTGTTTAGCCTATATCTACAACTTTTTTCCCTTCTAAATTCAAAACCTTAAATAGTCCTATTTTTTTTTTCATTAAGATAAAATTTTCTTCATATTTTTTTTTCTTTTCGTTGTTTTCTATCTTGATTGATTCGTTGGTTTCACACACCAATCCACATCAAGGATGTTTATTGCGCTTATATTCTCTTCTGAGACTTCCAGCATCAGCAACCCTCAGGAATCTGAAATGAAGTCGGGATTAGAACCAATATAATTTCCTTAAACCACTTGATCATTTGTATTTATCTTTCAAGGAACCTCAAATATACAATTTATAAAAAATCATAAGATATCTTTACCTTGATGCAATACTCACTAAATCATCTTAATCATTATCAAAATTATTTCTATTACTTTTAATATTATTAAACATTAATTAATAGTACAGTATTAATATGTTATTTTCCTTAGTAAAATAAATTTTTGAATATACTTACCCGATGATCATGTAGCTGTCAACTCTGTTGCCCGACAGAAATCTAAGGTCGGGATACGCCAGCGATCGCTATACAGGTGGGGGTGTACACAACAGCGCCATCTGTGAGCAGGTACTCAAGTACTTCTTGTCAACAAGAACTCAATTTTCTCCTCGGTCCACTGGTTCTCTATGGGGAGGAAGGGAGGGTCCTTAAATTCATGATCATCGGGTAAGTATATTCAAAAATTTATTTTACTAAGGAAAATAACATTTTTCAATATTAATCTTACCCGATGATCATGTAGCTGATTCACACCCAGGGTGGTGGGTGGAGACCAGCATACATGTTAACATTAGAAGCTAAGTATCCCGTATTTCATTTTAGCAGTTATTCAAAATAACAAACATAAAATAAATAAGTACCTGGTAAGGAAGTCGACTTGAACCATTACTCTGCCTTTTTAAGTACGTCTTCCTTACTGAGCCTAGCGATCCTCTTAGGATGCTGAGCGACTCCTAGGTGCTGAAGTATGAAGGGCTGCAACCCATACTAAAGGACCTCATCACAACCTCTAATCTAGGCGCTTCTCAAGAAAGAATTTGACCACCCGCCAAATCAACCAGGATGCGGAAAGCTTCTTAGCCTTCCGTACAACCCAAAAAACAACAAGAAAAAGCATTTCAAGAGAAAGATTAAAAAAGGTTATGGGATTATGGGAATGTAGTGGTTGAGCCCTCACCTACTACTGCACTGGCTGCTACGAATGGTCCCAGGGTGTAGCAGTTCTCGTAAAGAGACTGGACATCTTTAAGGTAAAATGATGCGAACACTGACTTGCTTCTCCAATAGGTTGCATCCATAACACTCTGCAGAGAACGGTTCTGTTTGAAGGCCACTGAAGTAGCGACAGCCCTAACTTCATGTGTCCTTACCTTCAGCAAAGCAAGGTCTTCTTCCTTCAGATGAGAATGGGCCTCTCTAATCAAAAGCCTGATGTAGTAAGAAACTGCGTTCTTAGACATCGGTAAAGCAGGTTTCTTGATAGAACACCATAAAGCTTCTGATTGTCCTCGTAATGGCTTTGTACGTCTTAAATAGTACTTAAGAGCTCTTACTGGGCAAAGTACTCTCTCTAGTTCGTTCCCCACCAAGTTGGACAGGCTTGGGATCTCGAACGACTTGGGCCAAGGACGAGAAGGAAGCTCGTTTTTAGCCAAAAAACCGAGCTGCAAGGAACATGTAGCCGTTTCAGATGTAAAACCTATGTTCCTGCTGAAGGCGTGGATCTCACTGACTCTTTTAGCTGTTGCTAAGCAAACGAGGAAAAGAGTCTTTAATGTGAGATCCTTAAAAGAGGCTGATTGAAGCGGTTCGAATCTTGCTGACATCAGGAACCTTAAAACCACGTCTAGGTTCCAGCCTGGTGTGGATAACCGACGCTCCTTTGAGGTCTCAAAAGACCTAAGGAGGTCCTGTAGATCTTTGTTGGTGGAAAGATCTAAGCCTCTGTGGCGGAAGACCGCTGCCAACATGCTTCTGTAACCCTTGATCGTAGGAGCTGATAGGGATCTTACATTCCTTAGATGTAACAGGAAGTCAGCTATCTGCGTTACAGAGGTACTGGTTGAGGAAACTGCATTCGCCTTGCACCAGCTTCGGAAGACTTCCCATTTTGACTGATAGACTCTGAGAGTGGATGTCCTCCTTGCTCTGGCAATCGCTCTGGCTGCCTCCTTCGAAAAGCCTCTAGCTCTTGAGAGTCTTTCGATAGTCTGAAGGCAGTCAGACGAAGAGCGTGGAGGCTTGGGTGTACCTTCTTTACGTGCGGCTGACGCAGAAGGTCCACTCTTAGAGGAAGAGTCCTGGGAACGTCCACTAGCCATTGCAGTACCTCGGTGAACCATTCTCTCGCGGGCCAGAGGGGAGCAACCAACGTCAACCGTGTCCCTTCGTGAGAGGCGAACTTCTGAAGTACCCTGTTGACAATCTTGAACGGAGGGAACGCATACAGGTCTAGATGGGACCAATCCAGAAGAAAGGCATCCACGTGAACTGCTGCTGGGTCTGAAATCGGAGAATAATACATCGGGAGCCTCTTGGTCATCGAGGTAGCGAAAAGATCTATGGTGGGCTGACCCCACAGGGCCCATAGTCTGCTGCAAACATTCTTGTGAAGGGTCCACTCTGTGGGGATGACCTGACCCTTCCGGCTGAGGCGATCTGCCATGACATTCATGTCGCCCTGAATGAACCTCGTTACCAGCGAAATGTTTCGATCTTTTGACCAAATGAGGAGGTCCCTTGCAATCTCGAACAACTTCCTCGAATGAGTCCCTCCTTGCTTGGAGATGTACGCCAAGGCTATGGTGTTGTCGGAGTTCACCTCCACCACCTTGCTTAGATGGAGGGACTTGAAGTTTATCAAGGCCAGATGAACTGCCAAAAGCTCCTTGCAGTTGATGTGAAGTGTCCTTTGCTCCTGATTCCACGTGCCCGAGCATTCCTGTCCGTCCAGTGTCGCACCCCAGCCCGTGTCCGATGCGTCCGAGAAGAGACGGTGGTCGGGGGTCTGAACAGCCAATGGTAGACCTTCCTTGAGAAGAATGCTGTTCTTCCACCACGTCAGAGTAGACCTCATCTCTTCGGAAATAGGCACTGAGACCGCTTCTAGCGTCATGTCCTTTCTCCAGTGAGCAGCTAGATGATACTGAAGGGGGCGGAGGTGGAGTCTCCCTAACTCGATGAACTGGGCCAGCGATGAAAGTGTCCCTGTTAGACTCATCCACTGCCTGACTGAACATCGGTTCCTTCTCAGCATGCTCTGGATGCATTCTAGGGCTTGACTGATCCTTGGGGCCGACGGAAAAGCCCGAAAAGCTCGACTCTGAATCTCCATACCTAGATAGACAATGGTTTGGGATGGGACGAGTTGGGACTTCTCTATATTGACCAGGAGGCCCAATTCCTTGGTCAGATCCATAGTCCATCTGAGATTCTCCAGACAGCGACGACTTGACGGAGCTCTTAAAAGCCAGTCGTCCAAATAGAGGGAGGCTCTGATGTCTGCCAAGTGAAGGAATTTGGCAATATTCCTCATCAGTTTGGTAAACACAAGAGGTGCCGTGCTTAGGCCAAAGCACAGGGCTTGGAACTGGTACACGACCTTTCCAAAGACGAACCTTAGGAAAGGTTGGGAGTCTGGATGGACGGGGACATGAAAGTACGCGTCTTTCAGGTCTAACGAGACCATCCAGTCTTCCTTCCTGACCGCTGCTAGGACCGACTTCGTCGTCTCCATCGTGAACGTCTGCTTGGTGACAAAAGCATTGAGAGCACTGACGTCCAGCACCGGTCTCCAACCTCCTGTCTTCTTCGCTACCAGGAAGAGACGGTTGTAGAAGCCCGGGGATTGATGGTCCCGGACTATGACTACCGCTCCCTTTTGTAGCAAGAGCGACACCTCTTGTTGCAACGCTAGCCTCTTGTCCTTCTCCTTGTAGTTGGGAGAGAGGTTGATGGGAGACGTTGCTAGAGGGGGACTGCGGCAGAACGGAATTCTGTACCCCTCCCTTAGCAACTTCACAGACTGAGCGTCTGCACCTCTGCTCTCCCAAGCTTGCCAGAAGTTCTTGAGCCTGGCTCCCACTGCTGTCTGGAGAGGTAGGCAGTCAGATTCTGCCTTTTGAGGACTTGGAACCCTTCTTCGATTTGCCACGGTGACTGTCGGCACGGGTACCTCCTCTGCTGGAGGTTCTGCCACGAAAGGGCGGGATGAACCTAGACGCTGGTGTGTCCACTGCGGCAGAACGGAAAGGTCTAGGCACGGAAGGTAAAGCTTTAGCCTTACGTGCGGAGGACGCCACCAGGTCATGGGTATCCTTCTGGATCAATGAGGCAGCCATCCCCTTGATCAGCTCCTCCGGAAAGAGACACTTGGAGAGAGGAGCAAACAACAACTCCGACTTCTGGCAAGGAGTGATCCCAGACGACAAGAAGGAGCAAAGATGTTCTCTCTTCTTAAGCACTCCCGACACGTACGAAGCCGCAAGCTCACCAGACCCATCCCGAATGGCTTTGTCCATGCTAGACATGATAAGCATGGCAGAGTCCTTATCCGAAGGGGAAGTCTTTCTGCTTAACGCTCCCAAACACCAATCGAGGAAGTTGAAGATCTCAAAAGCACGAAAGACTCCCTTCAACAGATGATCCATGTCAGAAAAGGACCAGCAAATCTTAGATCGTCTCATAGCCAGCCTGCGGGGAGAGTCAACCAGACTTGAGAAGTCGCCCTGGGCAGAGGCAGGAACTCCCAAGCCGGGTTCCTCTCCCGTGGCATACCAGACGCTAGATTTGGAAGCAAGCTTGGTAGGCGGAAAGATGAAAGCAGTCTTTCCCAGTTGCTTCTTGGACTGCAACCACTCTCCCATAACCCTCAACGCTCTCTTGAATGAGCGTGCGAGGACAAGCTTGGTGAAGGCAGGAGCTGCTGACTGCATGCCCAGAGCAAACTCGGAGGGAGGAGAGCGAGGGGTTGCAGACACAAACTGTTCCGGATACAAGTCCCTGAACAAGGCAAGGACTTTCCGAAAGTCTAAGGAGGGAGGCGTAGACTTGGGTCCTTCTAAGTCGGAGTGCGGATCGTCCAAATGTGCAGCTTCGTCATCAGATACTCCATCATCCGAAAGCTGAGTAGGAAGTGGCAAAGGTGGAGCAGAAAACTGAACGGCTGAATCCGGCAGCACGGGTGCATGCGTAGCTGCTGCGGATCCAACATCATGCCGCTGCTGGTCAATCTGCGAGCTGGCAACAACAAAAGCAGAGTGCTGGTGCGTGGGAGGGACTGCCGTGGGTTGCGGAGCATGCCGTATGGGATGCGGAGCATGCCGCATGGGTTGCGGAGCATGCCGCATTGTGTCAAAACACGGCAGCTCGACAGCACCTTCCCACTGCTGATGCGGTAGCTCACGCATGTCAACGGAGGGTGCAGCATGAACATGCGTCTGGCAGGGTGGACTGCGCATCGGTGGTGGAGCTCTCACAGGTGGAGTGTGGGAGCAGGCAGCCGCAGTATCTGCTGAGCGCACAACCGTGGCAGGTTGTAGGTTAACTGGTGCCGTGTCAACCTTCTCAGCACGATACTCCTGCATAAAGGAAGCAAGCTGAGACTGCATAGTCTGCAGCATGGACCACTTAGGATCTACCGTGGTTGGTGCGGCAACAGACGGAGTAGTTGCCTGCTGCGGAACCACTCTACCTCTCTTGGGAGGTGTGCAGTCTTCGGAAGACTGCGGCGAGTCCGAACTGACCCAGTGGCTACACCTGGGCCGTTGGACTCGCTCGGAAGGGACCTTACGCTTGAGAGGTCGTGAGACCTTGGTCCAACGTTTCTTCCTCGAAACTTCTTCCACAGACGAGGAATGAAAGGGCTCATTCGTCTGTTTGTGGATGGGACGATCTCTGACAGATACGTCCGCAACCACTGAGGGTACATCCGTACGCTGATCAAGGCCTGCCGAACCCTTTGGTCCTTCGACATTGCTTCTCCCCTGGGCTTGGGAGCTTGCAAGAGGTCCCGGACTGGGAGGACGACTGGCACGAACAGATGTACCCTCATGCGCAACACTGACACTGACACTTTTCACTTCACTTGCACTCACAACACTTTCCACTGCACTTTGCGCTTTCAGCTCTTTGACATCTGCCAAAAGCTGATTACGGTCATTAGCTAATGACTCCACTCTGTCACCAAGAGCCTGAATGGCACGCATCATGTCCGCCATGGAGGGCTGAGCACTAGTAGCAGGGTCGGGAGTCACCACTACAGGGGAAGGAATAGGTTGAGGGGCATGGGGAGAGGAAAAATCAAAAGAGCGAGAAGAACTCCTCCTGATCCTATCCTTCTCTAGCCTACGTGCATTTTTAAGGAATTCGTTAAAATCGAATTCCGAAAGCCCAGCGCATTCCTCACATCGATCTTCCAATTGACAGGATTTACCCCTACAATTGGAACAAACGGTGTGAGGATCTATGGAGGCCTTCGGAAGACGCCTAGAACAAGCCCTAACGCTACACTGCCTGTACTTAGGGACTTGAGACTGGTCAGACATCTTGAATTGTAGAAATAGTCAAGGGGGAATTCCAAAATCTAGCAAAGTTCGTTAACAATTAATCCAAATTTAATCAAAAAGCTTGCTAAGCTAATGATAAAGATTCCTGAATAGCGAAGGCTAAAATCTAGAGCGAATACATCACCAAAATCGTGAAAAACAACTCCAGAATCAACAGCGTATCCAAGTAGGTCTTGCCGGTGGCACGACAGGAAAAATTGAGTTCTTGTTGACAAGAAGTACTTGAGTACCTGCTCACAGATGGCGCTGTTGTGTACACCCCCACCTGTATAGCGATCGCTGGCGTATCCCGACCTTAGATTTCTGTCGGGCAACAGAGTTGACAGCTACATGATCATCGGGTAAGATTAATATTGAAAAACTATTAACATTGTCATCATCATTACTATAATTTTAACATGACAAATTTGGAAGTAATTTGTATTTTTCCAAAGAATACAAACCTGGAGCTCTTTACTGAGGAGTATTATTTCGGTGAAAGCTGAAACCAGCTGATAAACTTCTTGTCAGGGTGTAACTACCCACCGCTAGTTAGTGGAGGGGGGGGGGAGCAGGGTAGGTTAACCCTCCAGCTCACACCAGCACTAGCGACTAACCGTCACTTTTGTAATTGCGGCAGGGATTTCAGGGGGTTGGTGCTGGCGGGTCAGTATGTGTTAAGAGCTCCAGGTTTCTATTGCTAGGAAAAATACATATTACTTCCAAATTTGTCATTTATTCCTGTGCAAAATACAAGCGTTTTGCTCATTACTGAGGAGACTCACTTTTAGGTGGGTGGAAGTCCAAACCAACTGGCTGGCAACTGTCCCGGGATGGCCTCTGAATAGCGATACCTTGATTGATTGATTGATTTAAAGTTTTCAGGCATCCTGACATCTAAGGTCATTGACGCCGTATGTGATACCTTGAGGGATCCTGCACCACATTATCCTCACAGGATAACAGCCGGGGCAATCATGGCTGGAGAATAAGGAATTAATCTGTTGGAATATACATTGTAGCTATTCGGGCCGTGCCCTCTTCAAATGTATATTTCTTCCCGCCTCCCCCTGACAGGAGGATGAGGACATAACACATATATAAATGTATATGAGGTTGTTCAAAGAGCGTGAAACTCACCCACAGAAGAATGAGGTCAGCTGTGCAGGGTTCCCCAAATGCTGCACCCCAAAAGAGGGGAAGATGATGTAGGAAGTGGCCAGTCACTGCCACATTCATCCTAGACTTACTTCACGGGTAATCTTTGCCCTTGAACCTCTGATATTTATCCCACAATGGAGCTGAGGTGTTTAGATCACATTATGAACAACCACCACAGGACCTATTAAGAATGTGTCTAGGCTCCAATGGGTTATGTCTTGCAGGTAGCAGGAAGTGAACATTCTTTCAGGTTTCCACCTGCTTCCTTGTAGTACCCGCTGAACAGAAAAATTCTTTGGAATGCCAAGGAAATATTACTCCCCTGACATCATGGGCACAGGGACGTTTACCTGTCGTCGAGGTGTCTGAGGTCCGTGCCCTTTCTATTACTCGTCTGACCCAAGAGGAGATAAGAGTTCTTTGTTATTCTCCTCTTGGTCTTCCCCGTGCTGACGAACAGCTTGATGATCTGGGGTAGAGTTCTTCTCATCCTCATGAGATATAACCTCATCATCCTTATAGGGCACAGTAACAGCCGATCAGTATCGTCTGTTACCGATTGGAGACTCCCAATACAAAAGGCCCCGAATCTAGGATTCGCTAAGGATGGATTTTGAGTCTGCAACTAACTCAGGGGTGAAACCAAGTGACTTGCCACCCATCCCCCTGAATGGGTGATGTCAAATGGAAGACCTTATAGCTCGCTGACTCTTTTTTCAGAAGTCAGGGCCAAAAGAATACTGTCTTTAAGGTCAAGTCTTTATCCAAGGCTTGATGTAGAGGCTCATAAGGGACTCCTTTCCGTGAACGTAAGACCCTGACAACGTTCCAATGAGGTGGTCTAACTTTTGAATGAAGGCAAGAACACTCAAAGTTCCATATGAGGAGTGACAATTTGGTCAAGGAGGAAATACTAACTCAATTCAGTTCGAAGACAATGTCCAAGGCTGAACGACACTAAGTGAGTTTTTGCCTCCCCAGAGGAACAGTAAAATCCACACTACTGCTGGAATTCCAGCACTGAGTGGAGAGATACCCCATCCATAACCTCCACCACAAAAGACGCATCACTTCGCCTGATACACCACAGACGACGACTCCCGAAGGTATCTTGCCATGCGCCTAGCAACCGGTTTTAAAAAGCCTCTCTTGCGAGTAGTTGCTGGATAGCCTTCAGGTGTGACGACATAGCGATGGTATCGCTTGGTGGAAAATCTTCACATGTGGTTGCCTTAGTAGCTCGGGAAGTGGAGGGAGCTCTCTCGGTGCCTCTATGATCAGATGTAGAAGGTCTGGAAACCATTCTGAATGCTGCCACAGCAAAGCTAAGAGGGTCAATGCTAGATCTGCAATGCCTTTACCCTCTTCCATAACCTCCTTAATAGGCAGAGTAAGGGAATGCATGGATGCCCATTTTTTCCCACAGGTGTTGAAAAGCGTTCTGCAAGAACGATTGTGGTACCAGTACTGATGAAAAGTACACCAAAATTTCAGGTTTAGGGACGTCATGGACAGGTCAACTGCCCATTGGGAGCCAACTATCTGACCACACCTGCTCATATTGTTCGCCAGCACGTTCTTCTTGCGCGGGATGAAGGGTGCTGTTAAGGGTACCAAATTCCCTTCCGTCCATCTAAGGATTTTCACAGCTACCAGGCATAGGTGCTGTGACAAGGTCTCTCCTATTTGTTCAAGTGGGACACTACTGTAGTGTTGATTTTCATCAGCACTACATAATGCCATGAAAAGAGTTAATTGGAAGTACTTGAGGGTCAGGCAGGCTGTCTTCATTTCCCAAAGGTTATGTGGCACCAACTCAGGTCTCTTCTGTTTAGGTCCTACTGGTACTAGGGTACTCAAAGACAGTATGTGGAGCCAGCCGTCGGCACTAACTTCTCAAGGAATGTTAGATACCCAAGCCGTTTTGCCACTGGTGCTAGCAGTTTGCCTCTCGGGACAAAGCTCTGCCGGTACAGTACTTGATCCCCAGACAGAAAGACCTCACCTATTATGGTCTTGATCAAAGATGGAACAGTCTGAGGATGGTCGGTCTGTGAAGGGGAGGCTACCTGTCATCGCTCTTCGTAAGGGCAAGCGTTGGCAAGGAGAGGGTTAGTAAAGTGCACTGGCTTGGGCACCTCTTCCAGTTAGTCCTGCTAGGAGCGTATGCTCGCGAGATGAGTAATTGCTATCTGTGTGCACTTGCAAGGGGCGAGTCCATGATTGTGAGACTAAACTGGTAGAGCGTGCTCCTTCCAGTTTGCCAAACTGCAAAATGAGAACTGGAATTGCGCACTGGTTTGTAAGCTTTTCTCAGTTCTCAAGGGCTACAGATCTATCCGTGCGTGTCTTTCTCCCCTCGCCAAGGTACTGTTGGCGTATGACTTGCCTTTATACCGTACCATGCTTCTTGTGTTTGCGGTTCTTGATTTAAAGACTCGCCCAAGAGAGCATTCCTTGTAGCAGAAGTGAAGTGCCTCTCTTAGTCAGGCAGATGAGCTTGTCCGCCCACCTTACTCTATGAATGGGTGCGCAACACTGTGCAAAATTTCCTTGCGAACTAGTGTGCGTTAACGCCAGAGTAAGATGGACCACGGTATTTTCCTGCGAACTGTCTCCCACAGCAGCCTGGTGAGAAGCGTTATGCTCTCCTTCAGGAGGAGGGACTCGTTCATAACAGGCTATTAAGACTGTGGGAGACAGGTTGTACCAGCACCTGTGAGGAAAAATTCCTCCCCATCATCGGAAAATGGGAAGGGCTCTGAACTACCTGGTCAACCCATACCTCGAGCTTGTCCCTACTGCCCCCCCCCCCCCCCACAAGGCTAGCAAGTTCCATCGAGTAAAACAAGCGACCTAGACCTTCCAGCGCTGTGAAAAAAATTAATAATAGTTGGGGAAAATACAAACCATTTCCACATACAACGAGCTTGGGTTATAAATGTTTTAAAGTAACTCTCATTATCAATTCCCTTTTGTCATAATGTCTGATATTCTGCCCCAGTACTGTACTATGATTTTCCATATACTGTATTCACTGTAAAGATTTCAATTTTTCTTAAATAGGTTTACATATTTGCCAGCAACAAATTCATTTATTTTTATAACAGAAAGTCATGAATAGAAGCATTGTTTATATTTTTAAGGGGCATTGTAATATTTTTTGGTCCTACCAGTTGTCTAACCACCCTTGTTTTTGCAGCACGCCCTACTCTCTGTAGGGTTTGAATGTGTAACCAGAGTTTGAGTCAATAGGTTCCTTCATCAAGAAAAGAAAAAAAAGAACAGATACAGCAGACATTTATGTTGACAGAAGTTCCCAATTGTAAGGGAAGTTTACTCGAGACCACTGTATGTACAGTATATAGGAACAGAGTATCTGTCTAGTACTGCTCATAACAATTATGAATGTGGTTGATGGCCTGTTACCAGTGTGTAGTGGTGTGTGTGTCTGCTCTGTATTCATTTTACACTGCCTGTGAACTGTAAGTCCTATCATGTGTTTGACTGAATAACACCACAACCAATGTATTATAAGGCCATTGGCGATTTCTCGTGTTGTTGACAACATTTTTGAGACATTGTTATTGTGGGCCTGCAGTAGACCTGCACAGCAGCGTATGCGGCTGAACTGTTCAAAGAAAAAGTTGGAAGTGACTTTGCATCCCAATGGTGGACGGGAGATTGATGAGAACAGTATTGATTCAGGGAAAATTGTGGTACTGTATTTTTCACCGTTATATGTTCTTTATAGATGGCATACTGGTACTTGCCCAAATAGATACACGGTTAGAAGTGCCCCTGGTTATACTTGAACTGTATAGGAACACTTATGAGTGTCCCCCCAGTGGAAATCTTGTTTGTGTAATGTGTTTATTTTGTTACCCGGATGCTGAAGTTTTACGAAAGGGATGCTAATTTTTCCTTATTCTAATTGATATACTGTAATATTATTCTTATTAGTTTTTCCAAATAAACCTTTCTTGTTTATTATGTATACAGCACAGCATTTAATTTCAGAAACCTCCCACCACGGCCCCCCTACTCAGCCACTGTTTTTTAATCTTTCAAATAACTTATAATAATCCCTTTCACCTAATGTTCTTATACTTATGATCAGCAAGCTGGAGAAGCAAAGGTTTAAGTCAGGATCTAGCTGGGTCCCCTTGCCCATTATAAATCAAGGGGTGGTGCCCAGTGCTCTGAACTGTTACTTAGGTTTTTGGGTATTCCACCGTTGTATGTTTGTTGTGTAGTGAACGTCGGGTTGTGGTCGGCATTCGGACACTAGGCAGTTCGGGTGCTACCTCTGGCCACAGTCCGCAAACCACTACAGCGCTAAGTCATTCCTCCTCGGTTCCTCGCGAAGGGTCTAGAGATTGCGTAGCTAGTAACATCTCAAGTTGATGTCAAGGAATGCAACAGTTTGCACACACCTGCTACGAAGGGGAAGGGGGGATTAACTCCAACTGCCACCAACGCAATGGGAGTTGGCCGAGTACTGTAAGTACATTAAAATTAGTAAACCAGGGTAGCCAGTACTCCTTAGAGGAAGTTGTTATTACAGCGAATCTCCTAGTGATCGCTTACGGGCAATAGACCGGTCGGTAACGACCGATCGCACCAAACTACTTCCGAAAGGTAAGATTGAGATGAATCTCCATTCTATTGTTGGACAGGTAATGTATGCGTAAGTTCATCTACAAACCCGTAACACAGACCAGGGAGGCGGATGAACATACGGGCATAGCCTGAATTATTGGCAGTGTCCGGAACTCGTTTGGAGAACATTGATAATCATTCGTAACTGAGACCTTCTCCTTCTTATGAACAATGAGAATGTTCGTATTTCTTCGTCTCCAATTGGCAAAACTGGAATAAGTTTAAAATTTTCCCTTTCAAAGAACCGATTCACTTATGTGAAGTTTCTGGTCTCGGTACTACTATTTTCAAACTGAGAACTCCATTTGGAAGTTAGGAAGGAACTGCCTGGGATGGAGGGAGACCGCATATCCAGTATGTCTGGTTATGGGAAGGAAAAAGAGTAATGCATAACCTGGTTCCCCGTAAGGAATGTAACCATCAGCACTAATGATTTATTAGAACGGAGCTCTAATTGTAAGTTGGTCTATAGCTCTAGTCGGTAGAAAGATTGCTTGGCCACATTTGCGCATCCCATCTGCGGCCGCGCATGTGTAACCTCTTTGCCTCTGGATGAACGTTTACAACGAGTTTGAGACCGCTTAAGGGAATAATGTGGGTGCGGGGAATCGTAACATTACTGCCCAAGGAATTTGATCATCGACTAGCTGTCGTAACCTTAAGATGTGTAAAAACAACACATACAGCTAGTTTAGCGATTATAACACCATTGTTTGGCTGCCTGCCTGCCTGCCTTGTGGGCAGGGCATGCTAACGTTCATAAACATAATGAGAAGCTGACAAGTTTGTCTGGTCGACTTGTGGACGGGGCTTCTTAATGTTTGTAAACATAATGAAAAGCTGACACTCATCTGGCCACTTTGTGTAGGTAGCTTGCTATCGTTTGTAACCGTGAGCAGAAACTAACAACCTTGGGAAAAAAGGCTTAAGATTATAACCTTGTAAGATTATACAGTATATCATAAGCTCTCTATTTCGTCGGGCAACAAAGCCCAAGAAAATAACCTAGAAGGATTATATTTCACGAAACTTTGAGTTTAACGTGAACTCGTTGTGTCCAGGGACTCACTGACGTATGCGGCTAACTCAAGCCATCGGTAATAAACGTATTTGTGGCAATAACCCTGAGGTTTTGTCTTGGCGAGAGAGTATGCATCACAGGACTTCGTTTCAGCCTTTTATAGAATTTTACTGAATGTCTGTAGTTATGTAAAACTTCTCAGGGCTGAGAGATACCCATGTAAAAGCCAAGTCTTGCACGAAGGCTTTGTTGTCCCAGAACCCTTTCATATAGGGTTTCCAGCAAATACTGGCGAGCGTTTGCAAATGTTGGCAAGTGCAAATGTTGGCAAGTGCTCACGAACGCTTGCGAGAATCAGTAAACATCATCTGATACTAGCACACACTGGCGAGCGTCAACAAAGTTCTGGCAATCGCCCACGAACACCAACGAGAATCCGTGAACGAAAATAGGGTTCACAAACTCACTGTGGGTGCTAAGGCAAGGATTTCGCAAAACCTTGCCTCTGGCAAACCTGGCGAGACAAAGGTCTCGCGCGAGGCCAGAGTCTCGCACAAGGCGAGGGTCTCACACGTTGCGAGAAATCCCTCGCCTCCCCTTTTAGTACTCATACACCCCCCCCCCAAAAAAAAGGGGGAGGTGAGTAGCCTTATGTCATTTCCTCAACGGGAATGAGAAAGGCTGTGCTGGACTTGAAGATCAGCCGTTTCTCCCTCAATAGAGTTAAACTATGAGGCACAGGTCAAAAGGAGCTCAGCCTCACAAGGCTCTAAGAGCTTTGTTGTGCCCAAAAGCAAGATGTGGCAATAACCCCAAGGAGTTAAGGACTACGAGACTCGTCAATGGGGTAGGAGGCAGCCACAAGTGGCTGGCAGTCTTCAAGATCTGCAGCAAATATCCCAGAGGGAAAATACGAGACACGTTGGTTCCAAGCAGCTGTTTGTAAGTCCAATTTGATTAAATTTTGGCCAAAGGTAGGCCTAACCTGAATTCCATGCCTATGATTTCCAACTAAAAAGTCAACAAATAGTCAGGTTTCATATGAAATAGATATCAGGTTACTACAAATGTTGTTTTGCTCACTGTATTTAATCATACAATATTGTTTTATTACAATATTTCTCTGTCTTGTCTTTGTTATTTTTGTTTGGATTTGTGTTTGCATCTCCAAATGTTTATTAAGTAGATTACCTGTACAGACCATTTTAAGTAGATTACCTGTACAGACCACCAACCTTCAGTAGGAGACTCGTTATTAGGAGGGAGGATGTCCCCTATAATCAATTTGGCTGGGTAACCAACTCAGGAAATGTCAATATACTTTGGTCCTATAGAGGGGCAAAAGTCATGACTCCTCTCACCTTCCTTACTACCTGAGCATGAAGACATCAAAGGTGTTGTGTTAGGTCCCAACCAGAAACTGAAGAATCTACTGGTGGGCCACGGGTTACGACTGTCTCGAGTTATGACGAATTGCCATTACAAATGGGTTCCCATAGGATGCTCAAGAAAAATCATAATAACTTGATTATTATTTGATATTTAGCTTGTTAAATATGATATAATACTTTGACATGGAGAGCAGCTAATGCCATCACCTGACTGTGAAGTATATTAGTTTGCCATCTTTGTTTATGATACACATTCGAGATTTTGGTGCCACTTTGTTTTGCATATTTTTTTTACCTTTTTTTGTTGTGCATCATATCTAGAAAGTATAACGGAGACCTCTGATGGCAGTGCAACAAGATGAGGGAAGTGGACACAGTGAAGCAAGAACAAACCACAGGATTGATGACTTAACATACAGTATCAGGCAGAATGGTGGAAAGGCGTAAACCTCCTTGTTGTCTCAGGAAAGTTGGAAGGGATCCTTCATCACTGACAATGGGTCTGGGACCAGGAAACATAACATCGGCAGCTCCTTGATCAGTTGGGTGGCGAACAAATCAATCGAAGGGGAACCATAAAGGACGAGATGCCTTTCCGCCATGCAGGGTATTAAGAGACGACTTCATTCTTACCATCCAAGCCTGGTGGCTGAGCATATCTGCTGATACAATAATCTAGCTTAGGATGAACATCACTAACAGCTCTAGTGCATTGTTAAATGCCTAAGTGTGTGTCTGCCTGACAAACTCGTAGAGGGACTGCGAGACAGTTCCTCATTGCCTGTTGACATAGGCCACTAAGGTAGCATTGTCACTCATCAATGTTACCAAGTGCCCTCTCAAATCCTGTTGTAAAGCCTGCCTAGCCAGAAATGCCACTCACATTTTCAACAGGTTGGTGTGCAGACATTTTTCTTCTTTGGACCACAACGCTGACGTGGTTCATTTTCTTAATTATGAGCCACATTCCTCCTTAGATGCATTTGAGAAAAGTAGCATCTCCAGATGCAGGATGTCGAGTGGAACTCCTTGGCGAGATTTTTGTGCTTAATCACTTCTTGTTCCACTGGAACCATCAGGCAGGAGAAACAGAGGCTGCTTGACCAGCGACACATAAAACACCTACTGTAGCAAACTCTGGCAAAGTTGTCTTTGGGGCATGAGCTTCTCCAACAACAAAATAAATCTGGAAGGTACCAGAAAGGTGAGCATGAATGCTCGAGGCAATATGCCATCTGAAGCTCTGCTTTTGAACTGAAAACAAAAGCCTAGAGGCCAAGGAGAGGAGAATTCTAATGGACCAAAGGATGGGTATCTAGATGTACAGTATGTATACTTCAAGTCGACTGCAAAGAAGTCTTCTTCCTGATGGGACACCATACAGTACTTGCTATATTCCTTTTGAATGGGAATAGGTTGGTCACCGGGTACCTGTCTATTTCTTCGCCAAAAGAGTTGAATGTAAAGACCTAGAGAATTGTCTAGACAACTTCGAATGGTTTCTCCTCCCTCATGTTCCTTCACGATTTAAAAACCCAATGATAAATGGTAGCTGCAGTGTCAGAAAGATATTTGCCTTTTACCTGTTTCTGGCAAATATCGAGTTCTGGGTTGAGGCACAAAATGAAACTGCAACCAATCAAGGTAAAACAAAAAGCTGCTAGGCTGATCCTGGCAGCGGCTTCCATTGCTGGAGACTCAGGGCCCAAGAATTATGTACCCCTTGCCAGAGTTTTATATCTGTTCCCTGCAATTGCCGAATCAACTTCATAGTAGTGATGGAGTCACAGAAGCATCTCAAAAACTTCACAAGGCAGGAGAGGGACGGTAGTAACTGTCACCGTCCTGACCCATAAGGCTTGTATTTTATCTCCTTCGAAACATAGTATTGGTGGCGGGAGCATGAGCTCCTGTACCTAGTACCGAAACAGGGGTTGAGTTTTGATGCAGTACTGCTCCTCTCCCAAAACCTTGAAACAGGATTGGTCGATATCTTGTAAAACTCACCTTGATCGGTTGCCCTATGCTTCGGTGACTGCTTAACGTTCAGCGTCACGTGACTCTCGGAACAATGACGTTCGCGATTAAGACGCTCGCGACTAAACACTCGCGATTTAGACGCTCGGAACTATGCTTGACACTCGGCGTCCTGTTTAACTGCTTGACACTCGACGTCAAGTCCAACTGCAGGACGCTTGACGCCAAGCAACTGCTTGACATTCGGCGCCACGCAACGCTCGCGATTCAGACGCTCGAAACTATGACGTTTGCGTCTAGAACCGTCGTTAGCAGTGCTGGACGTTCGACGTCCTGCAGGATGCTCGACGTCCTACTGGAAGCTCGATGACGCCATGCCTGTTTAATGACGTCCTGCTGGAAGCTCGATGACGTCACGCTCGGTGTTACATGTCATGACTTCCAGCTACTCAACGCTTGGCGTGATGTAGTCCATTCCTTAACGCTCGGCGTCCTTCTTGACGCTAGTTTATTTATCTAGAAGGAAGTGAAATACGTAAGACGCCAGCTCTGTCTGTGAGCTGAGTTAACACAGTGAAGATAACACTTTTACCTCGCCTTACCTACGGCGAGGGCGAGTGTTCTCGGAAGCGTCAACAGGATCGCTCGAGTGGACTTCTGCTCGGGTCTTACAAGACGCTCGGAGCCTAGCTAAAACCTCTCGTTTCCTTTCGTCGATCGACATTCCTTCTCCCAGGGGTTGGGGAGCTTGGAAGAGGTCTAAGGCTAGGATAACGACAGGTCCGAGCAGAAGCACCCTCCACTGTATTGCATAAATTCACAGCACTAATTTAGCACTAAAAACTTGCACTTATAAACTCTTTCACATAAGACCAAACGTAGACATGCCCGTTGTGAGATATCTTACTATTCTGTCAAGGGCTTGAATGAGAAAGCAATAGGTATTCTTTAAATCCTATATAAAATGTAACAAAATATTTTATATAAAATATTAAATGAACAGATATAGGAATAAAGTATATATATATAAATGTAAACAACCCTTATTACTTAAGGGTTTCCAATAAAAGATGATTTGCCACATTTTACAATTGGAACATCTATATATATTACACAAAAAATATCAGTATTCCCAAAAACGAACAAGTAAACAACGATACAAGGAATCATGAGATTATATCGATTGTCATGAATACTACGTAGTGCAAAATTAACTGTATGCTAATTTTCTTTAATCTCTGCAAAAAGATTATCTAAAGAAAAAATACTAAAAGGACAAATATCTTAGTAAAATAACATATTAATTTTTATCTTATAAAACTTAAATACTTTGGTTTTTAAGAAGAATTTACTTTCCATAATAAATGATAAAGAAATTTGCAATACTGTATCAATTGACTAAGAATGCGTAGCGTAAATTAAACTGAACGCTAGTTTTAGTTAATCTTTGAAAACAGATCGAAGATTATCTATAAGTACTATACTAAAAGGAAAATTTTTTTTTAAAATAACATAATCCTTTTATCTTATAAACTTAAATACTTTGTAAGATAGTACTCACTTATCATTCTTTGTAGAAAAAGAAAGAAATTTTAAGTCATACTATAGCTTACGTCATATGACTGTGACGTCATAGAGTAGACGGGGTGTTTACCTACCACCATGTTTTCCGTTAGTTTACAGTAGGTTGAAAAAAATTCTAATCCTACCTTTTAAGCTATAAACATAGCGATCAAATACCAAACAAAACCAAAATAAGTGAATGCCCATAAACAATTTAGGAGTACATCACCAAGATATCTGCCAAAATTCAGGTTAATAACGAGTGAATATCCGACAATGTTGCCTGCGTGAGCGGCAGAGAAAATCTGAAGATACATGGAGTGGTTCTCAGTACCGTCGCGTGAGGGCTTACTAGTGGTACACCTGGCTACTCAATCTCTGAATGCCGCGAGGTTTGAATTTCTCCTGTGATGTCAGGGACTTAAGCTATATATATATATCCACCGGGTAAGTCAGATGTTTAAAATGAGAAAATTAAAGGACATATTATAGGTACATATATACACTACTACCGCCAATACCCATTTTGTTGGCTGATTATGGTTGGCAATGTATTCAAGTTGTAAGGAAGTTTAGGGATAAGTACTAACCTAAAGTATCCCAACCTGACCTGAACTAAATTCCTTACCCAACAAGAGGGGTTAGAAACCCTTATGATAATCACCACGTGCTCTTGTGCGCACTTTTGAGTTCCATTACTAGGGGCAGATTACACTATTTTTTTACTCAGTAACAGAGAGTTTCCAGGAATAGTTGTATGAAAGAGAGCCGACTGGTGAGAAACATTTTGCGTAAATGAAAATAAAATTGTTTCTACAGGTAGCAACTATGTATTTTCAATAGTGAGCGCACGGCGGAGAAAATACTATTAGATATCAGTAATATTTCAATAAAGTCTAATGGTTTTTGCTCCGTCATGCCTTCGCTTCGCTCGCAAGAAAAGAAAAATGATATTTTAATTATAAAATAAATTTTTGAATATACTTACCCGGTGAATATATAATAGCTGCTGCTCAGTGGCTCGACAGAAAACACACTCAAAAACTCGCGAGCGATCGCTATGAAGGTTGCGGGTGTGCCCACCAGCGCCAACTATCGGCCAGATACCACTCCTGCATGTAAACAAACCCTTCAATTCTTCTCGTCCCGCTGCGTCTCTATTGGGGAGGAAGGGAGGGCCTTTAATTTATATATTCACCGGGTAAGTATATTCAAAAATTTATTTTATAATTAAAATATCATTTTTAAATATTTAACTTAGCCGGTGAATATATAATAGCTGATTCACACCCAAGGCGGTGGGTAGAGACCAGAGTTAATTAAGTTTACAGCGTATATGCTAAGAGTTTTTGACAGTTATCAATATAACAAAACCAAAATATATAGGTACAGTGAACCCTCGTTTATCGCGGTAGATAGGTTCCAGTCGCGGCCGCGATAGGTGAAAATCCGCGAAGTAGTGACACCATATTTACCTATTTATTCAACATGTATATTCAGACTTAAAACCTTCCCTTGTACGTAGTACTGTTAACAAACTACCCTTTAATGTACAGAACACTTAATGCATGTACTACAGTACCCTAAACTAAAACAGGCACAAATATTAAAGGTGATTTTATATCATGCATTTCCTAAACATGCTAAAAAGCACAATAAAAAATGGCAACCAATGTTTTGTTTACATTTATCTCTGATCATAATGTAGAAACAAACTGGAGGTAGAGCTTTGCTTATTACCCAGACATATTTCCCATACTTTTCCCTTAGAACTACATCACATCTTCCTACTTTAGATATATATATATATATATATATATATATATATATATATATATATATATATATATATATATATATGTGTGTGTGTGTGTGTATATATATATATATTTATATGTATACACATATACATACCTACATATATACATAAATACATGCATACATATATATATATATATATATATATTACTGTATATATATGGGTTATGGAAAAAATCCGCGAAGTGGTGAATCCGCGATGGTCGAACCGCGAAGTAGCGAGGGTTCACTGTACCTGGTAAGGAAGTTGACTTAGACGATTACTCTGCCTTGTAAGTCTGTCTTCCTCACGAAGCCCAGCGATCCTCTTAGGATGCTGAAAGACTCCCAGGAGCTGAAGTATGAAGGGTTGCAACCCATACTAACAGGACCTCATCAAACCCCTAATCTGGGCGCTCTCAAGAAATGACTTTGACCACCCGCCAAATCAACCAGGATGCGAAAGGCTTCTTAGCCTTCCGTACAACCCATAAAAAAACAATATTAAAAAACATTTCAAGAGACAGAATTAAAAAGGATATTGGAATTAGGGAAGTGTAGTGGTAGAACCCTCACCCACTACTGCACTCGCTGCAACGAATGGACCCAGTGTGTAGCAGTCCTCGTAAAGAGTCTGGACATCTTTCAAGTAAAATGACGCGAACACTGACTTGCTTCTCCAAAAAGTTGCGTCCATGATACTTTGCAGAGATCTATTTTGCTTGAAGGCCACGGAGGTTGCTATAGCTCTAATTTCGTGCGTCTTGACCTTAAGCAAAGATTGGTCTTCCTCATTCAAGTGGGAATGAGCTTCTCGTATTAAAAATCTGATAAAATATGACAAAGCATTCTTTGACATAGGTAAGGATGGTTTCTTAACCGAACACCATAACGCTTCAGATTTACCTCGTAATGGCTTAGTACGAGCTAAATAGAACTTAAGAGCTCTAACGGGACATAACACTCTTTCCAGTTCGTTGCCTACGATCTCTGATAAGCAAGGAATATCAAAAGATTTAGGCCAAGGACGAGAAGGCAGTTCATTTTTGGCTAGGAAACCAAGTTGAAGAGAACAAGTGGCTTTTTCTGTAGAAAAGCCGATGTTCTTACTGAAGGCATGAAGTTCACTGACTCTTTTAGCCGAGGCCAAGCACACCAGGAAAAGTCTTAAGAGTGAGATCCTTCAGGGAGGCTGAATGTAATGGCTCAAACCTGTCTGACATGAGGAACCTTAGGACCACGTCTAAGTTCCATCCAGAAGTAGCCAAATGACGTTCCTTAGAGGTTTCAAAAGACTTAAGGAGATCTTGTAGATCTTTATTGTTGGAAAGATCTAAGCCTCTATGCCGAAAGACCGAAGCCAACATGCTCCTGTAGCCCTTGATCGTGGTAGCTGAAAGGGAGCGAACTTTTCTCAGGTGTAAGAGAAAATCAGCGATTTGGGCTACAGAGGTACTGGACGAGGATACAGATGCTGACTTGCACCAGTCTCGGAAGACTTCCCACTTCGACTGGTATACTCTAATGGTAGAAGCTCTCCTCGCTCTTGCAATCGCACTGGCCGCCTCCTTCGAAAAGCCTCGAGCTCTAGAGAGTCTTTCGATAGTCTGAAGGCAGTCAGACGAAGAGCGGGGAGGCTTTGGTGTACATTCTTTACGTGGGGCTGACGTAACAGATCCACTCTTAGAGGAAGACTCCTTGGAAAGTCTACCAGCCATCGAAGTACCTCGGTGAACCATTCTCTCGCGGGCCAGAGGGGAGCAACTAACGTCAACCTTGTCCCTTCGTGAGAGGCGAACTTCTGCAGTACCTTGTTGACAATCTTGAATGGTGGGAATGCATATAGGTCCAGATGAGACCAATCTAGAAGAAATGCGTCTATGTGTATTGCTGCTGGGTCTGGGACTGGAGAGCAATAGATTGGAAGTCTCTTGGTCATCGAGGTTGCAAAGAGGTCTATGGTGGGTTGACTCCAAGTCGCCCAAAGACTCTTGCACACGTCCTTGTGGAGGGTCCATTCCGTAGGAATTACCTGACCCCTCCGACTGAGGCAGTCTGCTAAGACGTTCAAGTCGCCCTGGATAAACCTCGTTAACAGGGCGATGCCTCGATCTCTTGACCAAATGAGCAGGTCCCTTGCGATCTCGTACAGCGTCAGGGAGTGGGTGCCTCCTTGCTTCGAAATGTATGCCAAGGCTGTGGTATTGTCGGAGTTGATCTCTACCACAGTGAACCCTCGTTTATCGCGGTAGATAGGTTCCAGTCGCGGCCGCGATAGGTGAAAATCCGCGAAGTAGTGACACCATATTTACCTATTTATTCAACATGTATATTCAGACTTTTAAAACCTTCCCTTGTACGTAGTACTGTTAACAAACTACGCTTTAATGTACAGAACACTTAATGCATGTACTACAGTACCCTAAACTAAAACAGGCACAAATATTAAAGGTGATTTTATATCATGCATTTCCTAAACATGCTAAAAAGCACGATAAAAAATGGCAACCAATGTTTTGTTTACATTTATCTCTGATCATAATGTAGAAACAAACTGGAGGTAGAGCTTTGCTTATTACCCAGACATATTTCCCATACTTTTCCCTTAGAACTACATCACATCTTCCTACTTTAGATATATAGATTTATATATATATACATATATATATATATGTATATATATATATATATATATATATATATATATATAAATATATATATATATATATATATATATATATATATATATATATATATATACATATGTGTGTGTGTGTGTATATATATATATATATATATATATATATATATATTTATATGTATACACATATACATACCTACATATATACATAAATACATGCATACATACATATATATATATATATATATATATATATATATATATATATACATATATATATATGGGTTATGGAAAATATGATGTTTGTATGATTAGGTAGGAAGTTCTATTAACCATAATAATTACCTGGAACAGAGATGTATAATCATTAGTAATTATTTCTCAGCTGATCCCATCTCGTCGATATCTGCTTGATGGATAATAATACGTTGGTATTAATAAAATACGTCTTTAATGTATAAAAGACTACATTATGAACTTCACTTTGTGACAGCTGACTCTCAAGTGCATATGGAGCGTCTTACACAAATCTCACAAACCAAAACATTGCTAAACAAAAGAGCATCGCTCTGAAAAGACTTAAATCCTACTCCAGCATAAATCATAAAGAATCACATCTTATCTGAGGTAACCAACAAATGTTTGAATCCTAATACCAAAACAAATCATTACTCTTATGATCAAAGCATAACATGTCTTATTCATGCAATATGATGCAATGTTGTGCAATACCTGAAACACTTGAAATAATATAGTACATTGTTACAATAATACATAACAGTCTCCTCCCCCTTAACTTGACATTGTAAAAATATTCATAAATCTAATCTCTCAGGGGGCTTTCCTCTGTTAATCCTATTAGGAAGCACTTTAACCTCATCTTGTACTGGTACATGAATTGGTTCTGAATCTACATTGGATGTTGGACCATCTTGGTTAATACTTGACTCATTTGATCTAACAACTTCTTTAAGTTTCTCATCTCTAACATTCACATGCTCTACTGTCTTTCTGTTTAACGGCTGTAATTGATCAACATGACGTTTTACAACATTATCACCAACACGAACATCATAATGTAAATTTCCTATCTCTCTTACAATCTCTCCTGGTACCCACTTCTCTGGAGTGTTGTACGATCTTACCATGACATCAGACAAAGGTAAAAAATGTCTTACATTAGGAAGCTTTGCTATTTGTTTATACCCTTTATCTTCTAAATCACTTTGCAAACTTGGATACAACAAATCTAACTTACACCTTATCCTCCTTCCCATTAACAAATTTGAGGGTGCCACGCCTGTTGTGCTGTGCGGCGTTGTTCTATAAGACAATAAAAATTTTGACACATGCAAAAATATATTACTTGAATTTGCTCTTCTACACTTCATATTGTGTTTAAATGTTTGGACAAATCTTTCAGCCTCTCCATTAGTAGATGGATGATATGTAGCTGAAAATGTATGCTTAATACCATTGACATTACAAAATTCTTTAAACTCTTGTGAAGTAAATTGTGGACCATTATCTGTAACAATTCTTTCTGGAATACCATGCGTTGAAAAAATTTGCATTAACTCTTTTATTGTGGCGTAAGACGTTGTCGTCTTCATTGGGATAATTTCTGGCCACTTACTGTAAGCATCTACTACTATCAAAAACAAATAATTCAAAAAAGGACCTGCAAAATCTATATGCACTCTTTGCCATGGATACCTGGGCAACTCCCACGGGTGCATTCTAGCAAATTGAGGATTGTTTTGTTGCATAACACAATTCATACAATTTTTTATATAACATTCCACATCTTTATCTACACCTGGCCACCATACAAAAGTTCTCGCAATTGACTTTGATCTTACAATACCTTGGTGATCAGCATGTATTTCAGACAAAACCTTATTTCTCAGTGAATTAGGAATAACTACCCTGGAACCTCTCATCACTATTCCTTGTGTCACACTCAGTTCATACCATATATCCTTATACGGTTTACAATTTTCCTCCTTTCCACATAAGTCCCTACCTGTCATTAAACTCTCCAAAACCTTACTAAGTACTGGGTCTTGCTTGGTACTGTGTGCTACATCTTTTGCAGTTATTGGTACATTACATACTGAAATTAATAAAACACTGTCATCATACTCTTCTGGAGCTTTGTCTACGGGTAATCTGGATAAAGCATCTGCATTACCCATATTTGATGTTGGACGGTATTCTATATCATAGTGGTACGCTGCTAACGTAACTGCCCAACGTTGTAGTCTTGCAGCTACCAACGTAGGTAAACTTGCTTTTGGACCCAATATTGCTAATAAAGGTTTATGATCTGTAACAAGTGTGAACTTTTTCCTACCATAAAGATACATATGGAATTTTTTAACTCCATAAACTAATGCTAAACCTTCCTTTTCTATTTGAGAGTAATTCCTTTCTGCCTTGTTCAATACTCTAGAAGTGAATGCAATTGGTTTTTCTGTTCCATCTGGCATTACATGAGATAATACTGCACCTAGACCTATGTTTGATGCATCACAAACTAATTTAACTGGTAAATCCATTCGATAATGTACTAAGAATGTAGGTGATGTTATTTCCTGCTTGATTCTTTCAAAAGATTCCTGACACTCTTTTGTCCACTTCCATTCTACACCCTTATTCAACAGATTATACAATGGATGTGCAATTGTAGACAAATTCTGAATGAAATTCCCATAAAATGTTACTAAACCTAGAAATGATTGTAATTCCTTAACATTTTCTGGCACTTTTGTTGATTGTACAGCTTTAATCTTCTCTTTAGTTTTGTGAATACCCTTGCCATTTATTACAAAACCTAAGTATTCCACTGAATCAACTTCTAAAATACATTTGTTCTTATTTACTCTAATATTATGTTCCTTCAACTTCTTCAGAACTGTTCGCAATCTCTCTCTATGTTCTCTTGTGTCTTTACCCGCAATTAAAATATCATCTATAAAAATGAATACTCCTTGCATTCCTGAAAAAATCTTATCCATAGTTTGTTGCCATATAGCTGGACTACTTGCAACTCCATAAGGTAATCTCTTTGGCCTAAACAAACCTAAGGATGTATTTACTGTACATAATTCTTGTGAAGTTTCATCCATGGGAAGCTGTTGAAATGCTTGTCTTAAATCTAATTTAGAAAAAACACTGCATCCTGACATAGTTGCAAACATGTCTTTCGGATTTGGTAAGGGATGTTGAGCTACTTGCAGTTGTGGATTTAACGTTACTTTGTAATCTCCACACAACCTAACCTGTCCACTTTCCTTCACAATAGGAACTAATGGTGTAGCCCAATCTGAATATGTGACCTTTTCCCAAGAACCTTCACTTTCTAATCTCTTGATTTCTGTTTCAACTGCACTTTTCAATGCATATGGTACTGGTCTCGGAGCAAAAAATCTAGGAGAACTGTCAGGTTTCAAAACTAAAATTGCCTTTGCGTTCTTTACTGTACCTATTTTATCTTCAAATACGTCTTGAAACTCTGATAGGATATCATTCATAGACATTTCATTTTTGTTTTCATCTTGTCTACCTGCAACCTTCAAAATACTAGGCCAATCTAACTTCAAATACTGTAGCCAATCTAAACCTAGCAAAGTTTGTCCATTACCTTTTACTACTGTTAATGGCATTCTCTCTAATTTCTGTTCTTTGTACTGTACTTCTACGTTCGAAACACCTATTACCTGAATATCAAAACCATTATAACTTTTCAAAACTCTATTTGTACCTTCTAATAACAAATTAGGAATGCCTTTAGCCATTTTCTCAGACATAATTGATACATCGGCTGCTGTGTCAACTTGCATCAAAATTGGTTTACCATTTATGATTACTTCTACCATGATATGTTTCTTTGCACCTTTGTTGACTGAATTTATGTGAAACGCAAAATCAGTTTCTGAACTAACCTGATTATCATGAACATTTTCCTCATTATTCTCTTGACCCATAGTATCAACTGTAGCATTTATTTTCTTTGCGTACTGTTTAGGAAATCTACAAGCAGTTGCAAAATGACCTAGCTTTCTGCAATTCTGGCATGTCTGTCCAGTAGCAGGGCATTTCCTTGCTTCGTATGCAAGATGATCAGTTTTACCACACCTAAAACACTTGGGTTTTTCCTGTTGTTTCTGTGTATAAGCCTGATTCTGATATTTATGAACAATAGTGTTAGGCACTTTTCTATGACTAGGCTTTGACATATTCCTTCTCTGATTCTCATTGGTTTTCCACTTAGAACCTACTGTATTAATTTTAGAATTTTCCATTCTATTGCTTGTAGAACTACCTATTATGTGACTTTGCCTATTTGATGTTTCTAAAGCTCTGCCTGTTATCAATACCTTTTCTAATGTTAAATCTTTATCTTGCAATAATTTCTTTCTTAGCTCTTCTGATGTGCAATGTGCAATTACTTGATCTATGATAACATTCTCTAACTCTAGAAATTCACATGAAACAGCTAAATTCTTTAGTCTAGTCACAAATGCATCTAAACTTTCATTTTCTTTCTGATAAGCTTGCGCTGAAAACTGGTATCTTTCAAAAAATTTATTGACCTGAGGAGCAAAATATGTGGTAAGAGCCTTAATTGCAGCTTCACTTGTGTCATCTGTAGGCTGCAAAGTCTTAAACACTTCCCGAACTTCCCTACCTGCTGTATGAAGTAATAATGCCTTCTTTTGTGCATCCTTCATGTTCCCTAATGCTTCTAAATAAATCTTAAATTCCTCACACCACTGTTGCCATCGTGTTGCAACAGAATTAGGCTCAGCAGTGACGCTGAAAGCTTGAGGTGCTTCGATGTTAAAAGGCATTTTGTTTGCTTACCTTGTGGTAGGTTAAGTTGCAGTCACAAGTATACTTCCTACCTACCCAATTTAAATTTTCACCCTTTTGTGTATTTGATGAAATTCCTATTCTGCTGCTGGTAAAATCTTCATTGGGCGATTTTACTCTTGATTTCCAATGTAAGAAGACCTTCTCTTGTGCTGGCCGTCTTTGTACATAGCCTCCAATGCTTCTCCCTGCTTGCTTCTCCCTGCTTGTCCGTCGTCCTAAAACGTCGGTCGCCAAAATATGATGTTTGTATGATTAGGTAGGAAGTTCTATTAACCATAATAATTACCTGGAACAGAGATGTATAATCATTAGTAATTATTTCTCAGCTGATCCCATCTCGTCGCCAAAATATGATGTTTGTATGATTAGGTAGGAAGTTCTATTAACCATAATAATTACCTGGAACAGAGATGTATAATCATTAGTAATTATTTCTCAGCTGATCCCATCTCGTCGATATCTGCTTGATGGATAATAATACGTTGGTATTAATAAAATACGTCTTTAATGTATAAAAGACTACATTAAGAACTTCACTTTGTGACAGCTGACTCTCAAGTGCATATGGAGCGTCTTACACAAATCTCACAAACCAAAACATTGCTAAACAAAAGAGCATCGCTCTGAAAAGACTTAAATCCTACTCCAGCATAAATCATAAAGAATCACATCTTATCTGAGGTAACCAACAAATGTTTGAATCCTAATACCAAAACAAATCATTACTCTTATGATCAAAGCATAACATGTCTTATTCATGCAATATGATGCAATGTTGTGCAATACCTGAAACACTTGAAATAATATAGTACACTGTTACAATAATACATAACAGAAAAAATCCGCGAAGTGGTGAATCCGCGATGGTCGAACCGCGAAGTAGCGAGGGTTCACTGCACTTTGTTTCGAAGGAGACTCTCGAAGTTCATCAAGGCCAGGTGGACTGCCAAAAGCTCCTTGCCGTTGATGTGCATGCCCCTCTGACTTGAGGTCCACAGACCTGAGCATTCCCGACCGTCCAAGGTCGCACCCCAACCCAAATCCGACGCGTCTGAGAATAGTACGTGGTTTGGGTTCTGAACTGCTAGGGAAAGTCCCTCTCTCAGACTGATATTGTCGTTCCACCAATTCAGGCATGCCTTTACTGGTTCGGAGATCGGGATTGAGACCGTCTCTAACGTCTTGTCCTTTTTCCAGTGAAAAGCTAGATGGAACTGGAGAGGTCGAAGGTGTAGCCTTCCTAGCGAGACAAACTGCTCCCGGGATGATAGAGTTCCTACTAGACTCATCCAATTCCTGACTGAGCATCGTTCTCTCTTCAACATCAGTTGGACTTTGAGCAGGGCTTGCTCTATTCGGGGGGCAGACGGAAAAGCCCGAAAAACTGGACTGCGAATCTCCATCCCTAAATACAGTATAGTTTGGGATGGAATCAGCTGGGACTTTTCTAGGTTGACCAAAAGTCCCAATTCCTTGGTCAGATCCAATGTCCAATGAAGATCCTGCAGACAGCGATGACTGGACGAGGCTCTGAGAAGCCAGTCGTCCAAGTACAGGGAGGCTCGGATTCCCGATAAATGGAGGAATTTTGCTACATTCCTCATAAGCCTCGTAAACACGAGAGGAGCAGGACTTAGGCCAAAGCACAGGGCCCGAAACTGGTATACCACATTGTTGAAAACAAACCTCAGAAAAGGTTGGGAATCTGGGTGTATGGGGATGTGGAAGTATGAGTCTCTTAGGTCGAGAGAGACCATCCAGTCTCCCTTTCTGACCGCTGCTAAGACTGATTTCGTGGTCTCCATGGTGAACTTTGTCTTCGTAACAAAGACGTTGAGTGCACTGACGTCTAGCACCGGTCTCCAACCTCCTGTCTTCTTCGGTACTAGGAAGAGACGGTTGTAAAACCCCGGTGATTGAAGGTCCGAGACTTTCACCACCGCTCCCTTCTCTAGCAAAAGAGACACTTCTAGGTTCAGGGCTTGTCTCTTTGACTCCTCTCGGTACCTGCGAGAGAGGTCGATGGGGAAGTCGTTAGAGGAGGTTTGCGTACAAATGGAATTTTGTACCCCTCTCTGAGCAACCTCACAGATTGTTGGTCTGCGCCCCTCTTCTCCCAGGCTTGCCAGAAGTTCTTCAGTCTGGCTCCTACTGCTGTCTGAGGCTGCGGGCAGTCAGACTCTGCCACGTGAGGACTTGGCTCCTCTCTTCTTTCCTCTCTTTCCCTCGGCACGAGTACTTCCCCTGCTGGGAGCTCTGCCACGAAAGGGAGGAATAAATCTGGACGCCGGAGTGTCTATCCTAGGTCTTGCAGAAAAGGATGTCGAAGGAGTCCCTTTGCGAGCAGAGGACGCAACCAAGTCATGGGTGTCCTTCTGCACGAGTGAAGAAGCTATGTCCTTAACCAATTGTTGCGGGAACAAAAACTTTGATAAGGGAGCAAAGAGCAGTTCAGATCTCTGACAGGGAGTAACTCCTGCCGACAGAAAAGAGCAAAGGGACTCTCGCTTCTTTAGGACTCCCGACGTAAAAGAGGAGGAGAGCTCATTGGAACCATCGCGGATGGCTTTATCCATACAGGACATAATCAGCAAGGAGACATCTCTATCAGCCGATGAGATTTTCCTACTTAAGGCTCCCAAACACCAGTCAAGGAAGTTGAAAACTTCAAAGGCTCTGTAAATGCCTTTCAGCAGATGGTCAAGGTCCGAGGAGGACCAACTAATCTTTGAGCGTCTCATGGCTAGGCGGCGGGGAGAGTCTACAAGGCTTGAGAAGTCGCCCTGGGCAGAGGCAGGGACTCCCAAGCCGAGAACTTCTCCCGTGGCATACCAGACGCTCGATCTAGACGAGAGTTTAGACGGAGGGAAGGCAAAGGCCGTCTTCCCCAAACTCCTCTTGGTTTCCAACCAGTCGCCTAAAAGCCGTAAAGCTCTCTTGGAAGAGCGAGAGAGCACAAGTTTTGTAAAGGCTGGCATGTTAGCAGGTACGCCTAGAACAAACTCAGACGGCGGCGAACGAGGAGCAACAGCGACGAAGTGATCGGGAAACAACTCCTTAAAAATTAACATGACTTTCTTAAAGTCCATTGATGGAGGAACTGTTCTGGGTTCGTCTACATCCGAAGGATGATCATCATGCTGAGGGTCAGCAACGTCCTCATCTGAAGGATCCTCATCTGACAACTGCTGAGAAACAAGCAAAGGGGTTGGCAATGCTTGACACGCAGCGTCCACACGCACTGGTGCATTAGTAGCGGACCAGGACGCAACGTCATGTAACTGCTTAACAGTCTGTGAACTGTCAACAACAACAGGTGCGTGAGGACGCTCGGCGTCCACTCGAGACTGTTTTGACTGCCTAGTCTGCGCAGTCAAAACAACTCTAGACTGCGGTGGTTGACGCTCAGCGTCAAAACAAGTCAACTCCGATGGTTGGCGAACGTCCTGAACGTCAACAGGAGCATTAGTAAGTGGCCTAACGTCCAAATGCGGCTGAAAATCAACACGAGACCGCATCGAGTGAGGCTCTACATATCGTGACTGACATGACTTAGCTACGCCAACGTCAACAGGACGCACAAAGGTTCGTTTGGGCGGCTGAAGGCCAGGATCTCGATGAGATAAACGGCTAGGCTCAACGTGAACCTTATCGGCAGAATAGTCTTCCATAAGGGAGGCGAGCTTAGTCTGCATGTCCTGCAGTATAACCCATTTAGGGTCCACGGGAATGGGTGCGGTAAACGACGGGGTTAACGTCTGAGACGGCACAACCTTGCCTACACCAAGACTTTCTGAGCCTGTGTAACGTTGCTGCTTAGGCGGCGAGCAGTCATCCGATGACTGCAACGGGTCAGAACTGTCCCAATGACTACATCCAGGACGCTGGACCTGTCCTGAAGGGACCGACTTTCGCTTAAGGGGCCTAGAAACCTTGCTCCACGGTTTCTTATGCGAAAAGCCTTCGGAAGACGAGGAGAAAATGGTCTCTCTCGTCTTATGGTAGGGGCGATCTTGGTGAGATACGCCTGATACCATAGAGGGAACGTCTGTTCGCTGATCAAGGCCTCTCGAACCCATAAGTCGTACGACATTACTTCTCCCCTGGGCTTGGGAGCTTGCAAGAGGTCTCGGACTAGGTGAACGACAGGCACGAACAGACGGACCCTCGGTCGCAACACTGTTCACAACACTTTGCCCACTAATCACTTTCCCACTATTTTCCGCTGTGGCACTCTGACACTTAAGCTCTTTAACGTCAGCCATGAGTTGATTACGATCAGTTGCTAACGCTTCAACTCTTTCCCCCAAGGCATGAATAGCACGTAACATGTCTTGCATAGATGGTTCCTGAGTGCCAGAAGGGGGGTTAGGTACAACCACTACAGGGGAAGGATTAGGTTCAGGGGCATGTGGAGAGGAAAAATCTACTGACCTAGAAGAACTCCTCCTTACCTTATCTCTCTCTAGCCTACGTGCATACTTATCGTATTCGAGCCAATCGAATTCCGAAAGGCCCACGCATTCCTCACACCGATCTCCCAATTGACAGGTTTTACCCCGACAATTGGAACACAGTATGTGGGTCGAGAGATGCCTTTGGAAGACGCCTATTACAGTCCCTAGCATTACACTTACGAAATCTAGGTACTTGTGAAGGGTCAGCCATTTTGAATTAGTCAAATTAAGTCCAAAAAACAATCCAAGTCATCAACAATTAAATCTGTCCAATAAAGAGTTCAAGAGTTTAAGTTGAGGAAAAACACCTGCACTGCGAAAGCTCAAACCAAAATGAAGTACTTCACCAAATATGTTGAGAAAACTCCAGGTTATACAGCGAGTATTGATACGTCTTGTCGTCAAGGTCGACAGAGAAGAATTGAAGGGTTTGTTTACATGCAGGAGTGGTATCTGGCCGATAGTTGGCGCTGGTGGGCACACCCGCAACCTTCATAGCGATCGCTCGCGAGTTTTTGAGTGTGTTTTCTGTCGAGCCGCTGAGCAGCAGCTATTATATATTCACCGGCTAAGTTAAATATTTAAAAACATCAAGCTCCTATGTACTGGCAAGTGGTAATTATGCTGGGTGGGACTCTTACCGTAATATTACCCAGAAATTAATGATTATGGAGACATAAAGCAATAATTAACGGTTCTAGCAAGTGTTGCTCCCGTTGGGATTTTGTTTTGGCAATACATTCTGGGTGAAAATGCCCGATCATTTTTTTTTTCTTTTTGTTCTGAATTATGAAAATAGAGTAAAACTGCTAAACCCTAATCAGATCCTTAGTTTCAAACTTCATTATACTTGCATTTATGAATACTTATCCCCTTTGATCACTGAAAGCCATAAATAAAGACAAAATACTCATTCATGAGAGAAATGCACATAACGATGCATGTCCCTCACACCAATAACAAGGAGCAAGGAGATATGTTAAACTGTGAAAGAACTAAATGACAGTGAAGTAAGGGCTTATTGAACTGACAGCAGTGTAACCAAACAAAGTAAAATTGAAGCAATGACTAATTGCACCAAGTGACAGCGGAGAAATGACCAATTGAACTAAGTGAAAGAGGAGCAATGACCAATTGAACTATGTGACAGCAGAGCAATGACCAATTTAACTAAGTGACAGCGGAGCAATGACAAATTGAACTAAGTGACAGAGGAGCAATGACAAATTGAACTAAGTGAAAGAGGAGCAATGATCAATTGAACCAAGTGACAGCAGAGCAATGACTAACTGAACTAAGTTACAGAGGAACAATGACTAATTGAACCAAGTTACAGAGGAGCAATGACTAATTTAACTAAGTGACAGCGGAGCAATGACTAATTGAACCAAGTGACAGCGGAGCAATGATTAATTGAACCAAGTTACAGAGGAACAATGACTAATTGAACCAAGTTACAGAGGAGCAATGACTAATTTAACTAAGTGACAGCGGAGCAATGACTAATTGAACCAAGTTACAGAGGAGCAATGACTAATTTAACTAAGTGACAGCGGAGCAATGACTAATTGAACCAAGTTACAGAGGAGCAATGACTAATTTAACTATGTGACAGCGGAGCAATGACTAATTGAACCAAGTTACAGAGGAGCAATGACTAATTTAACTAAGTGACAGCGGAGCAATGACTAATTGAACCAAGTTACAGAGGAGCAATGACTAATTTAACTAAGTGACAGCGGAGCAATGACCAATTGAACTATGTGACAGCAGAGCAATGACCAATTTAACTAAGTGACAGCGGAGCAATGACAAATTGAACTAAGTGACAGAGAAGCAATGACCAATAGAACCAAGTTACAGAGGAGCAATGACTAATTTAACTAAGTGACAGCGGAGCAATGACAAATTGAACTAAGTGACAGAGAAGCAATGACCAATTGAACCAAGTTACAGAGGAGCAATGACTAATTTAACTAAGTGACAGCGGAGCAATGACTAATTGAACCAAGTTACAGAGGAGCAATAACTAATTTAACTAAGTGACAGCGGAGCAATGACTAATTGAACCAAGTTACAGAGGAGCAATGACTAATTTAACTAAGTGACAGCGGAGCAATGACTAATTGAACCAAGTTACAGAGGAGCAATGACTAATTTAACTAAGTGACAGCGGAGCAATGACTAATTGAACCAAGTTACAGAGGAGCAATAACTAATTTAACTAAGTGACAGCGGAGCAATGACTAATTGAACCAAGTTACAGAGGAGCAATGACTAATTTAACTAAGTGACAGCGGAGCAATGACCAATTGAACTATGTGACAGCAGAGCAATGACCAATTTAACTAAGTGACAGCGGAGCAATGACAAATTGAACTAAGTGACAGAGAAGCAATGACCAATAGAACCAAGTTACAGAGGAGCAATGACTAATTTAACTAAGTGACAGCGGAGCAATGACAAATTGAACTAAGTGACAGAGAAGCAATGACCAATTGAACCAAGTTACAGAGGAGCAATGACTAATTTAACTAAGTGACAGCGGAGCAATGACTAATTGAACCAAGTTACAGAGGAGCAATGACTAATTTAACTAAGTGACAGCGGAGCAATGACTAATTGAACCAAGTTACAGAGGAGCAATGACTAATTTAACTATGTGACAGCGGAGCAATGACTAATTGAACCAAGTTACAGAGGAGCAATGACTAATTTAACTAAGTGACAGCGGAGCAATGACTAATTGAACCAAGTTACAGAGGAGCAATAACTAATTTAACTAAGTGACAGCGGAGCAATGACTAATTGAACTAAGTGACAGAGAAGCAATGACTAATTGAACCAAGTTACAGAGGAGCAATGACTAATTTAACTAAGTGACAGCGGAGCAATGACTAATTGAACCAAGTTACAGAGGAGCAATGACTAATTTAACTAAGTGACAGCGGAGCAATGACTAATTGAACCAAGTTACAGAGGAGCAATGACTAATTTAACTAAGTGACAGCGGAGCAATGACTAATTGAACCAAGTTACAGAGGAGCAATGACTAATTGAACCAAGTGACAGCGGAGCAATGACTAATTGAACCAAGTTACAGAGGAGCAATGACTAATTTAACTAAGTGACAGCGGAGCAATGACTAATTGAACCAAGTGACAGCGGAGCAATGACTAATTGAACCAAGTGACAGCGGAGCAATGATTAATTGAACCAAGTTACAGAGGAACAATGACTAATTGAACCAAGTTACAGAGGAGCAATGACTAATTTAACTAAGTGACAGCGGAGCAATGACTAATTGAACCAAGTTACAGAGGAGCAATGACTAATTTAACTAAGTGACAGCGGAGCAATGACTAATTGAACCAAGTTACAGAGGAGCAATAACTAATTTAACTAAGTGACAGCGGAGCAATGACTAATTGAACCAAGTTACAGAGGAGCAATGACTAATTTAACTAAGTGACAGCGGAGCAATGACTAATTGAACCAAGTTACAGAGGAGCAATGACTAATTTAACTAAGTGACAGCGGAGCAATGACTAATTGAACCAAGTTACAGAGGAGCAATGACTAATTTAACTAAGTGACAGCGGAGCAATGACTAATTGAACCAAGTTACAGAGGAGCAATGACTAATTTAACTAAGTGACAGCGGAGCAATGACTAATTGAACCAAGTTACAGAGGAGCAATAACTAATTTAACTAAGTGACAGCGGAGCAATGACTAATTGAACCAAGTGACAGCGGAGCAATGATTAATTGAACTAAGTGACAGCAGAGAAATTATCAACTATACAAAATGACACCCGAACAATGACCGAAAATATATTATTTTACCCATGACCAACTGGCGTAAGTGACAGCACAGCAATGTCCAACTGGAACAATGTGACAGAGAAGCGGTACCTCAAATTACAGGAATTCCCTGGATTTAATGGAATCCTCAGGCATATACTGGAATCCCCTTGAAAATTACCGAAATCCCCTACGATATCACTGCAAACCCTTAGAAATTGATAAATATGTTTTTATTAAATAACGTTATTTTTATGTTAATAGCATTTATATTTCTTATATATTTGCATGTAGAACCGTGGCTAGGGGTTGTGACCTGGGAAGGGGGTCCGGGGGCTTGTCCCCGGCTATGAGGTGGGACCTGGAAACTATTAGGTTAGGTTAGGTGGGATTGTTAGGTTATGTACCCTTTTATATAGTGTGTGAAGGGTATATAGAAAAATGCTTTAAAATACACATTTTATTTAATTTACTAAAAAATAATGAAAATTAATAAAAACATTTATCGATTTCTAAGAGTTTGCAGTGATATTGTAGGGGATTTCGTTAATTTTCAAGGGGATTCCAGTAATTCGTGGTTCCCACAGAGAAGCAATAACCATCTGAACTAAGTGACACAAGAGCAATGGCTAACTGAATTAAGTGACAACAGAACAATGGCGAACTGAATTAAGTGACAACAGAACAATGGCTAACTAAATCAAGTGACAACAGAACAATGACTAACTGAATCAAGTGACACATAAGCAACGGCCAATTGAAAAAAATTATTTTTGTCTCGGAAACCGGTGTTGGTTGAAAAGGTAATTTTACCAGTGTTATAGCAGTGATTAATACTAATATACTGACTGCTTTAAGATATTTCAATAATAGCCTAAGACCAAATAGAGTAAACAATAGCTTAAACTTACCAAATATATGGTTATATTCAACATAAATACAATATAAACTATAGGGCATAATGGCGTTGGGACTTAGGAGCCATTTTGGATAGCCATTGTTTACATTGTCTGACTCCAGATGTCGTGGCAAGTGAAGTAAGAGTTGCCAGTTTATCATATTCTGCTTAATTTTTATTTTAATAAATCATTTTACGATTTAGTATGGACGTAAAACAGCTTAACTAAAGAAAATTTAAATGTAATAGAATAATTTTACATCAGAATTTCAGCGATTACTCAAAAAATAAACGAATGATCTGACTTTAATGCATCTCCTTCTTCCCCTTCTTCCATTTTAGGAGGAGATCTGGCCTTTAATGCATCTTATCTTATCATTGTTGGTAAGACCTATTTTAACATCGCTTATGCTTCACAAATTTTGTAATAATTTCTACGTTGGAATGAGCAAAATTTGTTCATATTGTGTTTTGGGGAAAAAATATTTGTCAAACTAGAATAACATAATTTCATTAATTTATTAGCAGAATGATTCTTAGTCATCTGAGTGAGTAGACTACATGTTAAATTCCATATTTTAATTCTTTACTTAATACAAAAGTAGGAAAAGATAACTAAATCAACAAAATTAAGAGAGAGAGAGAGAGAGAGAGAGAGAGAGAGAGAGAGAGAGAGAGAGAGAGAGAGAGAGAGAGAGAGAGAGAGAGAGAGAGAGAGAGAGAGAGAGAGCTTAGTCCATCAAGTATTGAAGAATTGACTCAGGAGAACACCAAGACATCACAGTCTATTGCTCATTATTTCTCGTATCGTTTATTTATTTCCTTATTTCCTTTCCTCAATAGGCTGTATTTCCCTCTTGGGCCCTTGGGCTTACATCATCTTGCTTTACTAACCAATGTTATAACTTAGCTAATAATAACAAAGATAACGATAATTGAAGTCAAGAAAAAGGCAGACAATTTTGGTATATATAAAATCACCTATATGTCACAGTCCAATGTAATAAAAATGGCTGTATATCATCTTAGAAACATTGCTTTCATAAAGAAGTATCTGGGTAAATATTCTGTTCAGAAACTTGTGACAAAGTGTGTTATTACTTCGTCTACTACAGTCTATCCAAAATGCAACTTAAAGAATTACAAAACACAATAAACAGAGAAGCAAGACTGATAAAAGGCGCCCCTCCGAGAGAAAGAATTACTTATATAACTGAATTACACTGGTTGTCTATTAAAGTTATGGTCCAAAATATCTGAGAGAATTGCCACATATCGTGCAGCCAAAAAATCGTGTGGACATGATAATACTTACAGATGGTTTAAAATTATTGGAGCCAAGATATGTCTAATGTGGTTTCTGTGTGTTTCAAATAAACTGCCCCCAGACTGTATAACAAACTCCCACAAGACATACGGAAGAATAAAAAAGAAACTGAAGATTTTTTTATTCTCTAAATGTTTCAATAATGTGGATTTAATAGTAAACACCATTTATGGTGTATGATACACAGAATACATAAGAATTTTTACGATAAACCTGATCTTGTAGATCCTGTAGTTCGTATAGTTCTCTTGCTGGTGGGGCCAGGAAACAGCCCTTAACCCTGGATAGGTACGGTGGGTCGTTTGCGACCCCGAGCGTAAAAAAAAAACAGGTTTTTCTCACGTGACTCACCCCTGTGACTGAATTTGTGGGTGATCGACCTGCAGGAGGTGTGTCCCCTACACGCTCTAGTAGTGTCCAGATGTGCATTGCTGTAGCTGTACTCCTTCCCCGATTTCTGACACGCGTCGGGGTCGTTCGCGTCCGAGTTTACCCTTCTGAGGTAGTTTGCATAATTATCAAAGTTATTACGTATTATGAAATTGTCGTAGAATGGTGCAACTTGTATAGGTTATCAGTTGTGGAAAGTCTTGGTGGATTGTTTGGCTACCATGTGCATGTTTTTTTTTTTAGTTAAAATGTCGTTCATCACCACGAGGACCATTTTACCGCGAGTGCCCCTTTTTCATTTTTTTTAATTTTTTTGCCAAGTCATTTTTCCGTAAGATATTGCCAAATAGTGTCGTAAAACTTTTGCTTGTTTAGTGTTGGAAAGTGTGTCTAGATGATCTGGCTACCCATGCATGACTTTGTTTTTGTCAGATACGACGTAGTTATTGGTATATTGGGTATTTAACTGCGGTTACCAATTTCTGTTTTTTTTTCAATATTTGTAAAAATTACTACGTAGTAAGGAATTGCCGTATATTATTCATTTTTTTTTCATGTTTATGTGTTAGAAAGTGTGCCTTGATGGTTGGGCTAACACGTGCATGTCTTTTTTTTTATCTGAGATGTCGTATATTAGAATGTCGGGCATTTTACCGCGAGTGTCCCTTTTTAATTTTTTTTAATTTTTTTGCCAAGTCATTTTTCCGTAAGATATTGCGAAATAGTGTCGTAAAACTTTTGCTTTTTTAATGTTGGAAAGTGTGTCTAGATGATCTGGCTACCCATGCGTGATTTTGTTTTTGTCAGATACGACGTAGTTATTGGTATATTGGGTATTTAACTGCGGTTGCCAATTTCTGTTTTTTTTTCAATATTTGTAAAAATTTACTACGTAGTAAGGAATTGCCGTATATTATTGATTTTTTTTTCATGTTTATGTGTTAGAAAGTGTGCCTTGATGGTTGGGCTAACACGTGCATGTCTTTTTTTTTATCTGAGATGCCGTATATTAGAATGTTGGGCATTTTTCCGCGAGTGCCCCTTTTTATTTGTTTTGCATTTTTTTGCTTAGTCATGTTACCGTAAGGAATTGGCAAGTAGTGTCGCAAAACTTATATTTTTATAGTGTTGGAAAGTGTTTCTAGATGATCTGGCTACCCATGCCTATTTTTTTTTTAGCCAGATATGGCGTTTATATAAGTATGTGTTCGATTTTCCTGTGATTGCCATTTTTTCGTTTTTTCCCATTTCTTTCAAAATTACTACGTACTAAGGAACTATCACAGAGTAATATTTCATTTATATGTTTATTTGTCGGAAAATATGCCTTGATGGTTTGCCTAGCACGTGGCTGAAATTTTTTTTTTCTGAAATGCCGTATATTAGAATGGCCATTTTTCCACGAGTGCCCATTTTTATTTGTTTTGCATTTTTTTGCTTAGTCATGTTACCGTAAGGAATTGGCAAGTAGTGTCGCAAAACTTATATTTTTATAGTGTTGGAAAGTGTTTCTAGATGATCTGGCTACCCATGCCAATCTTTTTTTTAGCCAGATATGGCGTATATATAGGTATGTGTTCGATTTTCCGGTGATTGCCATTTTTTCGTTTTTTCCCAATTCTTTCAAAATTACTACGTACTAAGGAACTATCACAGAGTAATGATTCCTCTAGATGTTTATTTGTCGGAAAATTTTGTTTACTTTTTTTTTTATTGAATATCATCAAATTTTTTTAGCTAAAATATTGTTTTACATTTTTTTTTTCGATTTTATTTCCCTTCAAAAAAAATTTTTTGGGTCAGAATTTTAATTTTATAGTCGTAAAATAATCGACAATTATCCAGCAACCCACCATACAATTTTTATGCATATCCAATAATAATTAGATTAGTAAATAACACCTTGAAATTGACATACCCTTCCTACATTTCAAGTGGCAGATTAGGGAGTCTGAGTCAGTGTGGTTGGCGGCCATTTTGTGGACATATCCGAAGCGTAAGCTGCCCTATCTATATATATTCTTGTTCCCTATAGAATTTGTGATATTTTTGTATATTTTTACCTGCATAAATATCATATTATATATTAAATATATGTATTTTTTTACGAAATTTCCAAGTACTCAAAAAATTACCTTTAGATATGGCCCCTGATATAAATGTAATTTACAAAATAATGAAGATTTTTTTACATATTTCTATTTTAGGATAACATATGTTTATTCCCTAAAAAAATTAGCCACTTCCTATTTCATTTGGGTACCCAAAAAAATTCATGAAATTTGGACAATTTTTTTTGGCCAAAAAAAGTTACCCTTTTTTTCTCATTTCAGATCTTCACCTACATGGGTCTGACTTCATCCAAAATACATCAAGATGTGTCCTAAACATTCAAGAATCAATTCCTAAAAGGATTTGTGTATATATGTATAAACTTTTTTTTTATGAATTTTTATGTCAGGTCTTTTTTTTTTCTACTTAATTTTTTAAAATATTTATAATAAATAGTTTTTCTGCAGATGAGTAGTATTTATCTTTACAGTTGTTTTAAGCATTCATTGAAGTTTTTTTTGGCAAAAGAAAAAAGGAGGTTACTGCAAAAACTGATTTTTCAAGAATTTTTTTTGGCGTCGGGGTCGTTCGCGTCCGAGTATACCCTTAAAGGGGTGTCCGAGGACCGTACCTATCCAGGGTTAAAGTGAAGTAAAGAAAAAATAGCTTAAAAGCCTGGGGACTCTCGGGACTTCCTGGAGAGCATCCTTCTCTAGCATGGTCCTGACTTCGGCCCATAGGGCCTGGTTCTTTCCCGATCCCTTGGCATAGGACCTCATTGCTGTTGGATTTTGAGTCAGTTGAGGAACTTGAGGGAGGAGAGTCGGTGCACCCCTTTCTAAATACGGAAGTCGAGCACAGGTCGGTTCCATAGATCACTCACCTTTGCCATCTGCTCATTAAGCAACCCCCTACCAGTGGATTGGTCGGGGATTGCCTTTTCTAGCGTGGGTGACCTCGCTGGGAATTCTTGCCTTTCCCCTTATGTCCTCTGGGACGAAAGGGACACTTTGAGTCTTGCCACTTCGTCCGCTTTTTGGGAGCGCTCGTTTTCTGGCTGCCTTAAGGTGTTGGGGAAGGCTGTCTCTGCCTTGGAGGTGCCTGCTGGTAAGAGCAAGCGGAAACAACTCGTTGGATGAGAGTGTCTTGGCTGACTCTTCTCCATCGGTGTGCTACACCCTCAATGTCCTCCAAGTTAAAAAGGGTGGGTCCATCCATTGGGGTGTTACGCAGCCTCATTGCCTATCTCTTCGGCAGTTGTCTTTGAAATCTTGAGACAACTGCATCTTGTTGCCTCACATTCTCTGTCAAAAATTCTAGTCCTCGCATCCGAAAGAAGGAAAGAGAACAATGTCTCTCCTCTTACGAGAGGAGAAGTCCTCGTTCTTGTAAAGATAGCCGACTGTACCTAACCAATAGTCCAGCCATGAAGTGGATTGCAAGGCACATTTAGCAACCCGTTCCATATTGGCCACATCCGCAGCAGAGAAGTGGACTGGCAGCGTTGTCAGTCTTTCCAAAGAAGACTGAGATAAGGATATGATCGCTGGATCTAGTGGTAGCGGGGAAAGGTCGTCTCTTACTACCCCGTAGTTGTTTCTCTGCCTTACGTAAGGTAGAGGAAGTAACCTGGAGGAATCCACCGATTGAAGAGAGCAAGATGAACCTGCCACTTGGGCATATGCTCTCTTCTTTACTGCCTTGACCCCTCTTCCTCATGGTAGAGCTACCTTGGGTCTGGTGGGTGTCACCACGCCAGAAAACTGATCCAGGACCGTATCCTTTCCCTCTGTTGGAACATCATCTGGCTCTTCTAGATTATTTACCTTCCTGATGCATGCCAGAACTATAAAATTTTCCAGTTCAATAAGACAGCTAACTTATATGTTGAGAAAGAAAGATATATAGATAGATTATATACAGAAGATCAACTTTCAAACAAATCCAACTGAAATCATAAATCTCTGATATTCGAATTTTGAAATTCCCACTACTCCAGAGTAGTTCTAGATGCTAGCCCCGCTACCGCTGTGCAGCACTGACCTGCATTATTCAAAATGTTTTTCTTTTATCTAAACGTGGTTGTCATAGCAGTTCTTAATTTACCTCATAAACTTAGGAAAATAAAGCAATAAAATACCCTTACGTATATTCATTGAATATACCAAGCAGTGATTTAAGAATGAATTACTGTACAGTATAAAGGTATCCTCTGCAAATAACATTAATTTACGTATAAGCACTAGGTATTTTGTCAATCTATCCTGAAGAAATTTTATAAATCTGATTCTACTGTGCAAAGTTTTGAGTATTGCTCACCTGCCTGGTCTTCAGCTGCTGGCTTCCATTTGAACAAAACCTTTTGGTTTATTATATTCTTTATTCCTGATCTGAATATTAATCTCTGGCACAGTTGTTCAGTTAGTTCTTTGTGGATGTTACATAAGATTTTTCATAACTGACAATCCTTTGTTTTCAGATCTTCCCTAACAGTACTATCCTGTAAGTAATACTAGGTGTGCAGTTAATTCTAACAGTCTTGCCTTCTTCAGCACAAGACTCAATACTAATCAAGATTCTCAGAAAAAATTTCATTCCATATGTGACCAGATTGAGAAATGATCTTCCTAATCGAGCAGTTGAATCCGTGGAACTTCATAAGTTCGAGCTTGTGTCAAATACTTTTCTGTTGAACAGGTTGACATGAGTCTCACGTAATATTCCTTCTTTATGTAAATTATTAGATGTTTCTTGAAAGTTCACAGTTAAGTGTTTGCTTTTTGCTATTGAAATGTATCATAAAAGTCTCAAACAAACTATTTTGGAGTGATCAGTCTGGTTTCTCATTAAGAAATTTTCATTTTTACTGAAACATACAGTACTTATTAATCACAATATATTTCACCTTGATTATAGGCTATTTTCTTATACGGTAAAGCATATTTTCTCGTAGTGACCCATTGTTAGCTTTAGCAAAACATATCTAGATCTTTGGACCAAGTTAAATAATTAGGCGCTGATACAACCTTTAGGCAATCTCTTTTGAGAGTTTTCTGTTGTGGCAAGTTCAATTTACATTTAAATTAGAATTCAAAAGTTGGTCTTAAGACTGCAGCATATACAGTTATTGGCAAAACGGAGAGATCAAATATCGAGTTCAAACTGCTTGTTTATATTTGTAAGGATATGGCTCATATAGGAAGCTACTTACCTTAAAAAATTAAAATCGCAACAATCTTACATAACTTACCTTGAAATAAACATCAAACTTCTGCTATTCTTTCCTTGGGCATATTTCCAGTAATTTACATATCTGCATAATTATAAAAGCATAAATATACATAAATACATAATACATGCAGGTAATATATTTTTCAGTACTATGCCATTTACTTTAAGAAGTTGGATCTCAGGAGATGGGAGAAAAAGATCACTGCCATATTCATAGTTTAAGAGCCGAATCATGAACATAGCCATCGCATGCACAAAATCTTGTCTAAATGTGTCGGACACCACCATACACATTGCTCTTAGTCAGCTTTCATCTACACTGCATATTCCCATAAGCCGTTCACACCTTCAAGCACTTATGAGTTTCTCACTCTTTCACCAACCTACCATCTACATTCTTTCCACAAGACCAAACCCTCTCAAGACGTATACAGCGATCCATCCTTTCATCAACACCTATATTCTTATCAACTCAATACACTAGTCACAATTTTCTCTGGTACCTTTCAGTTCTTACGCCAGATATATTATGCAAATAATCAAATCTCTACAGATTCAATCTCTTTTCTTTTCAACTTTATTCAACTTCCCAAATTCACGTCAATAAAGAAGTTTTGGCTTGAGAATACCTCTGTACGCTTGCTCACACCTTGCCCCCTATAATGACTTACTATTTCTCTCATCCTACAAACGTTAGATTTATCAACTCCTAATTACCTATACAAATCAACGGTTGCCACTATCTCAGCATTCATATTAACACTGCCTGATGTTCCTGGTTTCCATTTCACCTTTTTTATTCCACTCTAGCATGATTATTATAAACCTTCTCATCCTGCAAGCACTTATACGGTTATAATTTCTGTAGTTTCTTTACTCTACCTTCAATCAAAACAGTATCATCCTGAAGCATAAGCCCTTCCTTACTACAATCATACCCTCATATATACATAACAGTATATACCTATTATCCACATTGAACTTCATCACGAATATGTTCAGGGCAAATCTCTTTTGGCAGTCTCATATAATGTATTAAAAGGATACAAGAATAAGTAACTCTTTAACTGTCAAGTTGTGTATTTCGTCTCTGAATACCGGAGACATAAAACTTCAGGCTTCACAGAATGTCGAGCGTTTAACCTTAGACTAATATGTGCTATGCATTAATCATTAACTATTTAATATTAAAATAAATAATATATGCAGGATTATGCTCAGCTTTCTTCAGTTCCGTACACGTACTGTACACACCGTCAGATTTATCACAAAAGTTACAGCATTCCTGTACAACTATTCATACCCAAGATAATGATAAATATATATTTATATGTTATGTATATATTTATATGTATATATATATCTAGAGGATAAAACTTGAAAATTCACAAATATCATTAAAATTATGAAAAATATCTAAAATCAATGAGTATAATGTTTGTAGCATGGATGCAGTTTAATGATACAACAGTACTGTATCTGAATGACTTGAGATGGGATGTGAGGGAGGTGAAAAATTGCTACAAAACACAACAACGTTTTTGGCGGGAAAACACCACACGTCCCCAGAGATGGCGGTGAGGCACAACGTGCGACCCGGAAAATGAAGGGAGCGCCTTCAGCGTCTCCCAATATACCAATCTATCCTTTTCCCCCAGATTCATGAATGGCAGAGCATGGCGGTCACGAGCAACCGTGAGGGACGTCTCCCAGAGGATAGTTAATAAATACGTCAGGGGCTCCTGGAGACGGCGGAGTAAAGGGAGCGAATGCGAGGAGATTCAATACAGAACCTCCCGCTACTATTGCTCAACCACATCGGAATGATTTCAAAGTCTTTGTGGAGCACAAACAAACCCTTCATGGAAGGTAAGCCACGATACTGGTAAAAAGTGAAAAAGGACACAATTGTTATTGTCATCCTTTTTTTCTTTTTAAGAAATTCTACATCGTCTTTTTAGCCATTTGTGTTTCTTAAGACTTAACTTTAAAAAATCACTTTAAAAAAGATTTAAAAGATTAAAACGCTCAGTCGCATTCTCACGTTCCTAATTCATAAAATTGTCCTTAATACAGTATGAATCACAATCGCAATTTTTTTTAAACTTCATCATTGTTTGTACCAAAGTTTGCGATGTCCAACCAAGTGGACGCGGCTCGCAATAATAAACCATTTGCACACTAAAACCAAGCACTTATGGCATCACTATACTTAATTCAATTTTTTTTTTTTAAATAGAGAGGAATTTCAGCTACTGGGGATGATCTCAACTCCCCAGGTTTAGCAATGATAAAAAATAAAGTTCTTCTCTATTCTTGCAGTTTAACGACCTCCCCTACTTCAGAGAATGCGGCCAAGGCACAAGGCCTAGAGATGGCCTACACCCCACCGGGGAGGTCGCTGGCCGTCAGAGTCTTGGGGAGCGGGCTGGTGTCGTTAGACCGCGGGCGCCTCTCATGTGAAACCAGACGCGAGCGGGCCGCGGAGAGGGCGGAGGTCAGACGATGGTACCTTGGAGCTGGATGGAAGGTACAGAGGCCTCAGAACCACACTCCTCTGGTGGTGTAACCTACGGAAAAGCAGAGATTTTTCAGTCTGAAAAACATTAATTTGTGCCCTATGAGAGTCTTAAGTGTGGGAAGTACTAGTAAAAACTTTAAAAATGATAAAAACTTTAAATTGGGTTGTAATACTTCATTGACAGATACAAAATTGTTATAAGTAGCCCTATATTTTTACTTTTTGTGTCATATGAGTCATAAGTATGGGAAGTATTTGTAATTCACGGAGATAAAAACTTTTAGATTGGAACACACAACCTTTAGGATAAGTAGCACTACATTAATTACATTAAATCTTTTGTTGAGAGACATTTCATGAAAGGAGACTAAGCTTTAGTTTGGTAAGTAGCCAAAATCTTAAAAGTCTGAAAAGCATACCTGTATTTGTGCAAGGTGAAACTGTAAAACCAACATTTATAAAACAAAAAATTCTAATATTTTTCATGGAAAAAACTATCTTCATTATAAGAAAGGGAACACTCAGTTTAGGATTTAAGATCATTAATACGTACACAAAACAAAACATTTTAATTGAGAGAGAAAACTTAGTTCCTGAAGCAAACCTGTAATCTACAAATCTATGAATAATATACAAGAAATGTGTAATCAATGTTAAACTTGATGCTATGTGTGTATACATACATACATACATATGTGTATATATATATATATATATATATATATATATATATATATATATATATATATATATATATATATATATATATATATATATATATATATATATATATATATATATATAATCTCAAACTATGCCTAGCTATGACTAGTTCCAGAATTAACTGCATTTCCAGTTATGGTAATTAAGATAAGTCCCAGAACACTTAATGATCCAGATTTTTCCAAATAACTGGAAAGAAAAGCAAAGTGAATATATAAATAAATATATATTCCTTAAATGCTTAAGAACTTTTGGCATCAACTATTTTAAGGCAACATTTTTTTTTATCTTGTCTTCAGTGATAAGGGTTTTGAAGGAAAAGACAAAATTTGTTACGGTATTGCTCCAACAACTAATGAATTTCAGATTCCCTTTAGAATTGAAGCTCTAAATTCCAGTTAGTTGGAATTGCAAAGAATAATCGCAATCCCAAAAAAGCCCCCCCCCCCCCCCCCAAATGATGAGTTTACTAAAATCAATTGAAGCCAGAAGTCCTTTAGCATTAAATGAAAACTTCCTAAATAGAATAAATATGCTTTAAGGTATTATATAGGTGTATATATATATATATATATATATATATATATATATATATATATATATATATATATATATATATATATAAACATATTATATACATATATACATATAGTTTCTATTATGCTTTAATGACAAGGATGAGATTAAACTAGTGAAGAATGAAATGGTAAGAGAGAGAAATAGAACCGTATGAAAATCAAGTGAAAATGAAATGTACATGCATTTAAAAATATTTATTTTTAATACTTATATTCGCAAGTTTTGTTAAGGAAGAAAATTAGCCTTAATTATCATAATAATTATTGATCAATACAAATGCCGTCTCCTTAGCTGTTACGAATTTACTAAGTGAATAATGATCTTTCTTCTCTAAATTCATCCTAGATAAAAACCAATGTACAGTAAAAATAAAAATGAGCTCACATGAGTCTTGGATGCATGATGTTAAGTGTCATCAACTGAAAATCTACCTACGTAAGTAGCACTTGTTTACTTAGAACTCCAAAACTAGAAAGATGTTTCCTCACTCTGTTTATCCTGTGTTGATGCAAGCAAGTAGGTAGTAAATCAATTGTTATTTTAAATAGAATATTTAATATGAATCAGTACTGAAACAAAAATCATGAGGAGGAAATTTAATAAGCTCTAGGCTTTTAAAAATCCTATTAGCAAGGTTAGAGTACAAAAAAGGCTACAAACTTATAGAAAGTTTGCAATCACGATGATCAATAATCCTTAGAATTTGAAAAGTTTGCATCAATGAAAATGAATTTCAACGAATCTTTACAAAATTCACTGCTGTTCTTCCAAATGTTCAATAATTCTTATAGCTTGAAAAAGGTTTCATCAATGAAATGAACATTTATGAATCTTCCCGAAATTCATTGCTGTTCCTCCCCAGCAAGAAGTAGATTCGACCTCTGAGTTTAAAAAGAAAACTTAAAGTCACCCTACCAGCACGATAATCCCCCTTTCGTTAACCCTACCCACCAATGCAAGAAAAAACTGCCTCCTCAAGTAGTTTAAAGGCAGCTCATGAATGGTAGAGGCAAGCGACAGTGGCATTGCCCTATCAAACAGAACAATGCCCTAGAGACTGACCATATATACATATGATCAGTGCCCAAGGCCTCTCTCCACCCAAGCTAGGACCAAGGAGAGCCAGGCAATGGCTGCTGATGACTCAGCAGATAGACCTATACGTTCCCCCAACACCACATCCTTAGCTTACAAGGACGGTGAGGTTGCAGCGACCAAAGGAACAAACGAATTCGAGAGGGATTCGAACTCTAGTCTGGCAATCACCAGTCCGGGAGGTTACCACATCGGCCACCAAATGGGGACATGGGGAGAGCATGGCTTCCCTGGTTCTATTCTGCCTCTCTTCTAGTCTACCTCTCTCATCCACAGAAAACCAGGGATCAGTCAGGAATAATTTTTTTGTCTAGTCAAGAGTCCCTACATGACCCTTGTATATGAGTGTCATGCCATTTTTTCCTGAAGTCTGTTAAAGTTTTCCCATAACCAAGTAGATGACCCAAGACTGTGAAAGCACATAGCACTAGAGAAATGACAACTTCCATAAATTTCAAAAAAAATACGTCCGAAGATGCGTTGGAGGCATCATTTTGGAGCTATACTTCAGTTTTTGCTTTAGTATATAAGTTGAAAAAATTGGTAGTTTACAATCTGGGGTTCACTAGCCACTAGGACCTATGGCAGTAATTGAGATATACTAAATTAGGGTTTAATGAAATTAAGTGTACAGAAGAGTTTAGGCTGTTTCAAGTTGTTTAGTGGTTACAAGTACAGAAGATACAAGTTAGGTTAAAAAAGTTGGTTTTTATAAGTACAGCAGATATGATACTAGACTTAAAATTACACAAAACAGCACACAGTACGATTGGATAGTGTTTGGAGATGCTGCCTAAGACTGTGAGAGGTCTGGAAACAAAACCACAGTGAAAGAGGTGAGACCTGACAATATTACTTAGGGTCTACAATGTAGGTACAGTGTATTAACACTATCCAACTTCACTGATAAATGGGAGACTCAGCGATACATTTGGAAAAAAATTCACTGAAATAGAAATTTCAAAACATTAACAGTACTTCAATACTTATTGAAGTCTATTAACATTTCCTGCCCACCTCCCAACATACAGTAGAAGGATGGATTTAGAAAAGGTACGCAATTTACTCCAAGAGGACAAAAGACAACCACAACCAGGCAATGAACGTGGGAGTCTTGCATGGCTCAAGAGCATTAGGGAACGATGGAGTATTGTATCTGATAGGAAGGGCTTAAATCTTTTCTTTGAATTAAGCAGTTGAATCCATTCCTTTCATAGTAGAAACAGCAATGATCTTCAGTAGTACTGAAATAATTAATTCAATTATACAGCATAACCCATTTTACTAAGCTTTGAAAATTATGAGTAACAAATTTGTACTATTGCTGAATACAGACAACCAAGCTTAGAAAACTTTATAAACATTAATTGAAATATGCCTCAAGCTTGAAAGTTTAACCTTGAAGTTTACAGTAGCACCAACCTTGGAAAATGTACAATAATGAACTTGAATAAGCCTTAGAATGCTAAAAAATCAATAATTAAGGAATTTAAATGAGCCCCAAGCTTTAAACTTCAAGATAACAAAACTGAACAAATTCTTAAGACTAGAAAACTAAATAACGAAGCTAAATAACATTGAAAATTTTATATCAACCAAGTTAAATCGTCCCTAACCTAAGAAGCATTCTTAAAATAAACTTGAATAACCCTTGTTAATGCATAAGGAAACTGAATATGCCCCAGACTTATAAAAACTCCTAACAAGGTATTTGAATGATGAGTAACCTTACAGATTACAAAACAAGGTATCTGATAATGTTAAATCTACACAATATTCCAATCAGTTAAATTCTAACCATAATGTGTTTTCTTTTGCTTAGTAATAAACTATCCTAAATGCAATGCATTAATTAAAACACCCGATGCTCTTGAAATGCAAGCTTACAAGATAATAATTGGTCAGCCTTTAGAGATGCAAATAATCCTTTATCAACAGAAACAGACCTTACCTGTGTCTGGAAAGAGTGGTCTTTTTGTCCAATGGAATAGAGAAACCAATGAATGAGATAAAAATACAAGTAAATAAAAAATCTAACCAACCTTAAACGTTTTAAGAAACGTTAATAAACGCAAAGTCAAATTTGTTTTCAGCCACATAAAATAGCATCGAGGCAACGTCTGGTAGAGTGAAATGCATTATAAGGCCATGGGAAAGTTAATATTAGGGAGGTCTTTTCCATTCGGCCCATCTTCGATTTCTAGCTGATGCTGATAACCAGTTATAGCAGAATCAACAGATGAGGGACATGCTGAGATTAAACCTAGGTCTAACTTACATAAATGTTTCAGACAAGTCTTTTAAAATGAAGGACTGTTCCTGAAATTCTGAAAACAGCAGCAGCTACATAATTCTAAAGCAAAGCCATAAAAGAGGGAAACAATCATTGCCTGATTGATATATTTGTATGTGAAAGTCTAAGATTAACTTGCCAACAATGGCTGATTTATCTATGTAAAACTGCCACCTAATGACTGGGTTGACAAATTTAAAAAAATATTTATTTCTTTTCAATCAGAAAAAATTACTAAATGAGGCGAGTACTCAAGGATGTAATGTAATAAAATAATTTCATATAAATTTTTAGAATGTGCCTCGAATATACCTCAAACCCCATCAACAACGTGCGTAAATGGATCCTTGTCCACTCAATAGGAGACAGCGAGTTAGCCATTGGCACTGAAGAGCCAAGCGAACGTCCTACCACTCTGAACGCTGACGCAACACTTAGCAAAGACACAGAAATCAAGCCAGCCCATCAACACATTAGTGGCATGGTTTCATGTTGTTAAAGTTGTTTTTCAACACATCCATTCAATACTATGCGCATCATGAATCATAGTCTGTACTGTACTGGGCTTAAGTAACAAAGAAATAAAGAAACTGAAAATTCCATCAGAAAGCTGAATAATATTTCTATATGGCACTTATGGTTACAAGATTGGATGATGCCAAAGTGCATCATTGGATCCTCAGAGGGTTAAAACGAGTGACTGAATTTATACTGCATACATAATAAATTAAGCCTGATATGACTGAAATTAGTCTTCTGTAACCGCTTCTCTTGTATCATAAAAGAGAAGCGGTTACAGAAGACTAGAATTACTGCCAGATCTTTGCTCAGACAGCATTTATTTCGTTTAAGACACTCCCAGAAGACTGAAATTACTGCCATATCTTTGCTCAGACAGCGTCTATAATGCTTAAAACATTTATAATACAATAGAATCTTTAGGGTTCAAATTATGATACAAGAGAATCTTTAGGGTTCAAATTCTGATACAAAAGAATTAGCTTCAGCCAGATATAAACAATACTGTATTGTACAATAAAACAATACTGTACTGTACAGTATTGAGGATTTTACATAGCAAGCAATCAAGAGATTTCAAATTGAGGTAAATCAATTTCAGATTATGGCAAAGCAATAAGCAAATACGTAGATCTCATGTTTTGTCCCGTAAAAAATACTTGGCAGACATATCACAGCGCAAAGAACTCTCATGTGAAAGAATAAATTAAAATAATAGACAAGAAAAACTATAACCATACAATTATTCCCAGTTTTGCTTGGTGGAAAAACAAAAACACTGACCAGAAATTTGTCCATGTGAGCTTGTTAACAAAGGATACAAAGAAAGTAAGGAAATATGTGCAAAATTTGATTTACAGTACTTATATTCAGGATAACAAGTGTATGTTTATTGGATGCATGGGAGAATAATTCATATATTATAGGGTATAAAGATGTAAAATTGAGAGACGAAAATATTGTATAGAATATATAATGATGTTTTGAGATAAAGAATATTTATTGTAAGACTCACTGGAGCACATTAAGAGAATATATATGTTCAGAAAGATCAAAGTGCAAAGGTTTGTGTTTGAGGGAATTACGAAATGCAAAAAAAAAAAAAAGATTAATATATTATGGGAAACAATGAGATACAAATGAGGAGGAAATATGTGTTTAGAGAATGAGAACACTGTGTTAGGTATACTGTATATGAAGGGGATTTTTTATCACAGGCCAATTCAAATTCAGTACATGAGAGAAAGCATTATCTACTACAAGAGATAGATAAAAGGTGTCAAGATTTGTGATAAGAAAATTAGGTGTCAACAAGACTCATGTGATAAGGTACAAAGGTGTCAACAAGACACACATGATAAGACAGTGTCAAAAGGATATGTAGAATAAGGTAAAAGAAGTTTTAAATGATTAATATATCTAATCAAAATAAAGCTACTCGATTTAGAACTTCTACGAATTATCAAGAAAAATAAAGCAAAAACACATACTTCTTTCATCTATAGAAAGCAAGTTGCTTTTCAAAAGACACTTCCTTCTAGTATTTGAATAAGAAGCTTATTTTTAACATAATTTACCATATTGAGAAATAGGAAAATTGCATAGCATATAATATTTAGTGGAAGTAAGAGAAAACAAAATGTTGTACTTTATATAGCATTACTGCATCCCTACCTTCTCAATATGTTGTTGACAGTAAAAGAAAGTAAAGTACTGATATACAAATATTTTGTCCCCAAAGAAATACTTATCCTACTGTATGTACATCGCTTTGAATGTATCAATGTACATCTTCACATTCTACAGTATTGTGTAGCAGAACTTTCTTTTGTTGTAAACCCAAGATTAAAGTCTAGTTATACATATACGAGCTTACCGAACAGTGAGCAGGTTAACCTGTTGCTTTCAAGTGACCATACTAACTGACAGATGAAAGAACTATTTGCTCTATAGATCAATGGAGTTATCACTATAGAGAAAAACTATATAGTACAGTATTTACTATTATTAAGCCCTTTCTTAAAAAAATGAATGAAAACAGGCAAAAAGAGAGACAAATAAAATAAAAAGAGGCATATTCTAGAGTTCTCCGAAAACAGTGAAATGTTTTAGCTCGAAGACATATTTTTCAAGCGATGAAAGACAAATAGCGTAAGAATTTCATTATTACCTCCACCAATGAAGTTGGAAGGAGGTTATGTTTTACTCCCTGTTTGTATGTGTGTGTGTGTTTGTTTGTGAACAGCTTCCTTGCCACAATTTTAATAGGAGAGTAATGAAACTTGCAAGGAATAGCTGTTTTGTAAAAAGCTGGAAATGATTACATTTTGAAAGGTCAAAGTTACGGTTTAGCAAAAGGTCCAATTCATGTAATCAGCCATAAATTTGGACATCAGTGTTATAGAGATTTCAAACTTGGTTCATATTTGAGTGTATGAAAATCCACGTTAATTAATACATAATAAGGTCAAATGTCAAGGTCGAGCAAAAGGTCAAGAAATAAGCTGCCGCGGAAGAGGTTGCACTCTACTGAGTGCCCCTCTAGTTAAAACTGTAAGTGAATTCTACATCTGGAAGCAAGGGTGAACAAATGGATTCATACGACGACCTCTAAAATTTGTCTCCTATTTCCAAACTATGCACGGCGACCTCTAAAATTTGTCTCCTATTTCCAAACTATGCACGGCGACCTCTAAAATTTGTCTCCTATTTCCAAACTATGCACGGCGACCTCTAAAATTTGTCTCCTATTTCCAAACTATGCACGGCGACCTCTAAAATTTGTCTCCTATTTCCAAACTATGCACGGCGACCTCTAAAATTTGTCTCCTATTTCCAAACTATGCACGGCGACCTCTAAAATTTGTCTCCTATTTCCAAACTATGCACGGCGACCTCTAAAATTTGTCTCCTATTTCCAAACTATGCACGGCGACCTCTAAAATTTGTCTCCTATTTCCAAACTATGCACGGCGACCTCTAAAATTTGTCTCCTATTTCCAAACTATGCACGGCGACCTCTAAAATTTGTCTCCTATTTCCAAACTATGCACGGCAAAGCATCAAACAAAATGCAGCAAAGCTATGCTCAATTTTGTAAACAAAGTCTGAACTACAGAAGGTCTTCAACTTACAAGCATTTGAATATACAAACACATATCCAACTGAAAATAACAAAGATAAGATAAAGAAATACTGTAATAAAACAATATTATATCATTTAATACAGTAAGCAAAATGATATCTGTAATAACCTGATATCTATTTCATATGAAACCTGACTATTTTTTGTCTTTTGTAGCTGGAAATCATACCCATGGAAATCAGGTTAGGCCTATACTAGGCCAAAGTTTAACAAAATTGAACTTGCAAACAGCTTCTTGGAACCATTTAACTTTAAGTTGAGGACCTTCTCTAATAAGAAATGATTAAAAGGCATCTTTTATAAATTTGAAAATTATTCAAGCCCAAACTAGGCTGCAAAACAAAGCATCCAAGAAATGATGATAATGTTTCTAGTGTAGGTGGGCCTTTCTCATAAACAAATTAAGAAACTACTATGAGAATCATGATAGTGACATTTTAAGCAGATACTAGTAAAACGCCTTCAGCCTGAACATACTTTATCACCTAATGATCTGAATCACTGCCACATCCGGGGCATCTGTTACCTACACCACCTTCCTGGATACTATACATTTTACCCAACCTGAGGGAATATACCCTTATCAATAACACTGCAATGGTGGAGCTTATCTGAAAGCTATGAGAAAGTGAAAGAATACCACAGCAAAAACTAAGAAAGACAACATTCACAATTACATAAGATCGGCTAATTTAGGAAAATGTTTAGAGTCAAAGCTATTATACAAATAAGCTTTAAAGCTACAAAAAATTCTATTCACTCAAAACATTCTGAGAAACCATCTCATGAACGTTTTGATCCAGAAAAGCCCTCAAGATTATAAAAATAACTGTTAGAATGCTATCAATCTTTTCAGGTCAATGGTGTACATCATATGAAAGACAGGCAAAGAAAATAGTGTGAGATCCAAAAGGTTAAGCAATGTGCTGAGGCAATGAAGGAGGTTTAATTCATGAAGCCGCATAACAATCCCCTGCTGGATAATTTTAGGATGGGAAGACATAGGGATGGAGAGAAAAATCTAACGTTTTGTGGTGAAGCCAAAAACCTTGCAGTTCATAGCAATGTGACCTGCAGATAGGATTCATCAGAATAAAGCCTAATCTTGTTGGATGCTACCAAGTTTTATACAACAGTCCTATCAGTTAAGACTTTTCTCAACTATTCCAAAAGAAATGCAGTGTGTACACGCTTATCAAGCTGAACAAAACAGAACCACTGTTAGGATAACAAAGAGGAGGAATTCAACAATTTCATTTATAATATTTTCAAGAAAAAAATAAAATATTATTTAACAATACCCTTTGCAAAGTCCCTCTCCTTAAATGAAAACTTAAGTGGTCTGTGACTAACCCTAGATATGTTAAAAGACGTGACGATGGATATAAACTGTTTGCTTCAGCAGAAAAGTTATCATCTTGTGTACAGAGACACCAACAGTGAAAATAAACTACAGATTTCACTCATTTGGTCATGTATAACATGTATATCAAAACATATAATGGGTAGGATATAAGGGTTAGGTGTATTACCTCTCGAATAAAATCAACGGACATATAACATATGCAAGTCTTTTAGTCGTTCCCATCACTTAACCCTTTTACCGCCAGGCTATTTGGAACTTTCCAACCCTTAACCCCCAGGGGTTATTTTTTTTCAAGCACACTTTGCCGTATATCTTTTTTAAATTGCTCTAACGGCCTCAATTTTCGTCATAGAGAGGTCAGGTTGGTATCATTCTCTTGGAAAATGCCTGAAGTTTCTCCAAAAATTATCAAAAAATATGCAAAAAAAAATATAAATAGCAGTTTTTTGCAAGGACGTACCGGTACGTCCATGGGGGTAAAGGGATGAGTTTTGTGAAACGTACCAATACGTCCTTTGGGGGTAAAAGGGTTAAAGAACTGGTTGAATTACTCTTTGTCTACGGTAAAAGTTGATTAGTTCATAACAAGCAAATGATAGACAAAATTTGTAAAGCCTTATGTCCACCAGTTTTGATCATGAGTTTGTCAGGGAATGACCAAAAAAAAGTGTGTTACTGTATAATACAAAACTTACAAATGAATGAATATGGCAACATCACCATAAAATAATCTAGCATGTGTAAACTCTCTGTGATTTAATCTCAATAAAACTCATTGATAAAAGTGAACAGGCATTAAATTTCCACTTAACATAGACGGTACGTTTTGCACGAAAAATACAAGCAGACATGCGATGTGATATTTCTCTCAATACATGTTCCTTACGCTGCAGTAATAAAAGTTGATATAAAGTTGATAAGTACATTACTCTATGAACTTACCTATACAGAGGATTCTAAGAGGTCACATATAAAAAGGTCAAGCAATAGATAATAAACTAAGTATGGCACTACATTGCAGGAAATTTAAAACATGACATTCACAAAAACTAATGGCCAATTCAAAGGAATTTTGGAGAATTAACTTTTTGGGGAAAAAAAGATCTAGCTTATACCCACATCACTGCCCATGGCTTGTACAAAATGAATATTTGAAAATTGTTAACATAGGAATTAATTTCCCACCCTTTGGCAACAAACCCCTTCCTAAATAACTAATTTACAAATTGGAATGAATTTATCCATGACCATAAAGAGAAACCTCACTACAATAAATGGTCTAGAAGAAAGTCAAGTTGAGAAACTCCGGTCACTAGCCATGCTTGCAGGAAAATAATAAAGGGAAGGATTACTAGGATCCAACCTCAACAAAAACATCGGACCTGCCTTCTGAACGAGATAATATTTGAATCTGGGGAAAATTAAACAATAGAAGAGGTGACATGAAACTTGATGTACCTCACCAGTTCATGTTATAAAAATCAAATCAGCAAAGAAATTTCTAATTCAGGCACTTAGTTCTGTTAGTACTTATAATGAAAGGCAAGAGTGAAATACAGTATATCACACCTATTTTAGGAGGCATACTATAAAATCTTCTTGTCAAGAATGTGAGAAAAGAAGTAGCTCAAGTTATTTTTCAAGATTTTGCCACACAACTTGTCACCATGATAGATACGATGGCAGAGGTAACTTACGGTGAATTTACTCATTTTTATCAATTTAAAAACTATTCGCCCAAAAATGGTGTTGTTCCCCTACCTTCAGCTTTCTAGGGGCTACCAAAGGGTGAGACCTTGAGCTGTTAATATTTAGGGGTGTGACCTTTTGTCTTCCATGTTTACCACAGAGTGACATTTTTATTTTCATCGTGATCAGTGCAAAACTTTCAATTTAGTTGTTCGAATTAGGAAAGCATCAGAATTTAAGGTTGTTGACAGTTTAATGAGAGATGATAAATTTTCAATGCTTACTAAATTTCTCTATAGGGTGAGCCCTTTATTAACAAATTTGCAGTGCGGAGGCAACATTAAAAGTCACGATTGTTAAGGTAGTAGATCTTCATCTGTTGAAGTACAAAATGAGAGCAAACCTTTATCAAAACTATAAGGTAATGTTGGTTACTTAAGTTATCTACATGGTTAAAATGTGCAAACTTTACTTATCAACCCGCAACGATGGGTGAGATATTATTAGTTATTAGTTTTTTTTAGTGGTGAGATCTTCAATCTTGAAGGTTTATTAGGGGTGTGATACATTTAGTTGAGCAGTTTACAATTAGTTATATAGTTTACAATGGATGGCACCATTGGTTTTTACAGTCTATTATGAGGCAAGACCTACAGTTGACAAAGTTTACTCTCATTGTACCTCAAACAATTCAGTGAAACTAAAGCTTTAAAGTGAAAATCTTAACAGAACACAGGCTCACATGCTTTGTACAGCAATCACCTCATGTGATTGAAATGTAAAGTGACGAGACAAAACTACATCAATTGAAAAAGCATATCACTAATTATACATATTTCATTGTTATTTATACATTCTCTCTTTTCCTATCTTCTATGCACACTATGCAGAATATACCGTTTAGTAATAACGAAGGAGAGGAAATGTAGGAATACGGTATGAGAATGAACAAAGGAGGATTAAGGTACTAAACATAAATATCCATAAATGCAATTTGCAGAACTAACTGTACCCATCAACCCTATATAAGAAGTCTGTACTGTAATGTGGCTTTCAAATTTCTTATCAACATTTAGGAGCAGGCACTAAACTACAGCTAGGCTACAAGGCGTACTGAACAGCAGGAGACGGACCATGCAACACCACTCGTTCTACGGTGTAGTGGACCTCAAGTGGTGCCCCTACCTCAACCCCAATAGAACCATTGATGGGGATCTTGATGGAACCTGTCCTCTCGTCCCTGGTGAGTGGTGTGATGGGATTGATCCCCAACTCCTCAAAACTATTGATCTTTCTCGTCGCCTCAAGACCAAATCTCAGAGAATTGGATCGTCGCATGAGGATGTCATCGACTCGAAGGGAGTTGGATCGCCCACGGACATATCCTGTAGGAGGGGACACGGGGACGTGAAGGGAGTCTATAGGGGAACCCAGGACAGGCCCTGAGGGATTGGGAAACGGAAAAAAAAGAGTGACCTCAGTTAGAAAGAGATGCTAGTCTGAGTGGAAAGACATCCTTTTACTGCCACATTTCTTTACTAGCGGCAAGGAGAATGTTCCATTTCATCTGGATTCTGCACTAAAGGAAATGTAAAATCTGAAGTTTCCGATAAAAACTAAGTTTATTCTATCATTACCATTTTCAAGCAACTTAATCAGAACAGATTTAAAAATATGACTTTCATATGGCTTGTTACTTGGCTAGTCTCATGCCAGTAATTAACTATTGCTTCTTAAGCAAATCACAAGCCTAAAACAACGAATCCACCTAAACAGAACCAAATCCTTTCCTGCTGTTTATTTTGTAAAGAAATGAAAAGGTCAAAAAGTCATTAAGAAGAGTAGCTTGAGAAAGATACAGTACACAAAAAACAAAACACTTTCCCATGCATGAATGACGCTCTTGGAATGACATCCTCTTTCAGCTCGACAGACCCCGGGGGCTGCAACTTACCGGGTGATATCTGTGGGCTGTCCGGAAGGCTGAGGGAGTTTGATTTAGGAGCTGACGTGAGAGGCGGCGGCCTCGTGAATGTAGTGCTCCGCCTTCTCGTATCACAGAGAGAGATGTTGGACTTTCGGCGCGAGTTGTGCCTTTCAAAGGTCTTCTGAGCCGAAAATGGACTTGGCCGGATGAGATAACTGAAAATATCAGGACAATTTAAAAGTCAAATAAAGAACTATGGTGGAAACTTTTAATCCAAATAAATTTCTTAACTTCAACGAGGGACAGATATAGGTTTATGATGGTAACATTTAAATCAAATGAAGGCTTGTGGTGAGGAACCTGTTAAATATAGATTTATAATAGCCATATGATATTACATACAAAGGCCTATTATGGTCATTTGATATTACATATATAAGGTTCTGACAGGAAGTTAGTCAATTAAGATGTTTTTCAAGCCTCAAAACTGTTGAGACTTGCATCGCATCCCATTTTTCCACATGGAAACATCTCAAGGATTTGACAACAAAGGAAATAAAAAATGAGTACAGTACAAGTAACAAGTCAACTACATAATTAATTCAACAAACACGGACACCACACTTACACTATGTCACCTTCTTCCAATTTGAGATCACAAGAGGGATTGATGATGACAAACGAAAGGGAGTTCCGCTTTTCAGACACGTCGTCGTAGTCCTCCGGTGGTAAGGCTGGAAAGGGTGACGTAAACATGTCAACAAATACAGTTGGACAAAATACATACAAAAACCACTATAATCATCTGGATGACAGTCAATTACTGAAAAAGTTTGCTTATGAGTTTCCAAAAGCATTCAAAATAAGCAATATGCCTACACATTTAAAATTAATTGCTTCACTTGAAATTATTTTGGACAAAAAGACAATCTGATAATTATAACATTTCTATATCAATATGAACCTAGACAAAAGAATGTAACGTGCATTTCGAAGTATACATACTCACAAAAGATTACAAGCAACCACACTACCAAGACATTATTAATATAAGAGTTGTGTCTCTCTAAACAAAGACATAAAAGGATTAGTAACATCTCAAAAGAACAATATTCAAATAATGTACATAAAAAATATCACAAGATTACATCTGCAATGTTTACAATATTTTGCATTGACTGTTTCTGCTTATCACACTTCTATTTTCTGCTGCTGTTATGCAAATTCAACCATTCATTAAATCTGTATATAGTGATTTATGAATGACAGCAAGCTAGATATTGGTATACTATATTGGTTAAAAAAAATTGTACTATATTGATTAAAAAAATAATATGTTGATTTTGAGACTTACATAAAAGTTATAAGTATTCATATAAAAGAGAGAGAGAGAGAGAGAGAGAGAGAGAGAGAGAGAGAGAGAGAGAGAGAGAGAGAGAGAGAGAGAGAGAGAGAGAATAATCTTAATTACTCAAAAAATCAATGAAGATCAATACAACTCTTTATCGACTGCAGTGCTTCATATATGGGGAAAACTCAGAAGATATATAGTGTATCACCAAAACAGACTAAAAGATTATTCACAAAACTATAACTTATTGCTCGTTATCATTATCACCATCTCCTCCTACGCTTAATGACGTAATCGGCCTCAGTTAGATTTCACCAGTCGTCTCTATCTTGAGCTTTTAATTCAATACTTCTCCATTCATCACCTCCTACTTCACACTTCATAGTCCTCAGCCATGTAGGCCTGGGTCTTCCAACTCTTCTTGTGCCTTGTGGAGCCCAGCTAAACGTTGGGTGAACTAATCTCTCTTGGGGAGCACAAAGAGCATTCCCAAACCATCTCCATCTGCCCCTCACCATGATCTCATCTACATATGGCAGTCGAGTAATCTCTCTTATAGATTCTTACGAAAGAATCAATCACTCATTTACCTTTTCTAATAAACAAGTAAATAATGTAAACATGTAAGCAAGCAAGACTCACCTAGGCTCTGCATCCTCGACCGAACGAGCTGAGCAATTTCCGCTCTCTCGATCAAATTGCTGTGGCCCTCCTTTGGGTCGTCCGAAATGTTGAGGGAAAACTGAAAATACAACCCCAAGACGTTCTACACATTAATGGTTGCGTTGGTGGAAACACAAAAAAAAAACTTTTTATTTCTTAAAAACTTTCGTTAAATTAATGTACACTAAAATTCAAGACTTAGTACTCTTTTTAAGACTTGACAAAGTTTCAAAATGGAAGGATAAATATTATGGTCTGAGGGAAAATATTAAGGGTAAAAATCTAATGCTAATCAATAGAAAAATCAACTCTGTAAGGTATGATTTTAAAAGCATGTTGTATATTTAAAGATGCCATTTTGCTATTGACTTTGGGCTGATTTTATGACAAAGAAGGTTAATCATTGAATAATTATTGATAAGTAACTTGATTAGAACAATATTTTCTATGGTAAATACAACAATATTGAATTTAATTCTGGTAATGAAATAACCATTTGTGCACTTACAATGTGTATGTGTACGTATAAATATATATGCTTACATACATTCAATATATATGTTTAATCTTATACCGTGCTGTGAATACAATAACGTAAATATAATTTTCTTCAAAATCTGAAACTGAAAAGACCAAATCTATTAAGATAAATTCCAGAGACATTAGGGAAATAAAATCCCTATGACATCGATAATAAAAATAATACAAAATCTCCCTCTGGTTTTCTCTCCAATAGGAGATTACGTCAAACTATACTTTGGTCAAATAGTCAAACTCCACAGCAGAAAATGCAATACAGTATAGGAAAAAATATAAAGAGTAGAAGATAAGGAAGCCTACAGAAATAAACTGATATTTGTAACTTTATAAAATTATTATCAACTTTAAAACTGTCGTGAACAAACAACCTTCTTCTTAGATTTTTTACAACCGAAAAGAGTGTATTTTATTAGATGGTCTTGCAAACAGTTATAGCCTTATTTGAAAAAGGGTAAAATGTAGCTTAGCATCTCACTAGATTAAACACATACAAGCAAATATGTCAAAGGTCATATCAAAGGGCAAAATACTATTTACAAGCGAGTTCCAAAAATATGCCGACACCGAACATACAATACATTACGCTCATTACTTCACTAAGCAAGGACACTACTATCTTCACACTGACGTGCAGTATTGACAGAACTTACCTCTTGGATACTTGAAACATTGAGACATTGATAGTTACGTCTTATAAAACGTTCACCAGACATTATCGAACGTACGATACACAATAGAATCACAGGTCACCGACTATAAATATCACGTGATGGATCATGGAGATCTAACAATTTCTCTATTCAAAATGCCACTATTGTGAGCTAGTACAAATATACGTTTGTGTATATGTGTCGATCTGTATGCCTAAATATGTTTATACAGTTGTACTGTATTTACTGTATGTAGTAGGTACGAACATCGTTAAAAGATTCTCCTTATAAGTACAGCATATCCTCAAGCCACCATGTTTTAGTGACACTTTGTCTACAAATACAGTATTGTATGTTGTAATTCTATGCAATTATATGCATCAAGCAATCAATTAATAGATAAATATTAACTTGTTGTAATAATAATAACGATAATAATAATAATAATAATAATAATAATAATAATAATAATAATAACAATAGTAATAATAACAGTAAAATATAAAAAACAAAACAAAATTCCATATAAAAACTTGGATAACAAACAAATATATTATAATTTTCAACCAAAAAGTTGAAATGAATAGCAAACATACTAAAACTTTCATATGGAAAATTAAATATATACTAAGACCTACAGAACCTCAGAACAATAAGAACACAAAATAATTCTTAAAAAACAGATAAATGAAACTGGGAAATGAATAACAAAGACGATAATAAACATATGGAAATAAAGGAGGGCCTAAAACCTTCCATTAAAAATTGGGCAAGTAATACACTTGAACTTTCCTTTACACTTTTTGTGTGATACGGAAACAGTATTCGAGGTTTTCCGCAGCATTCCTTCGGCACCAGCTACTTTCTTTGGACTTTTCATTTGTTCCAATACGTCTTCTCTCACTGCTGTAACTTCTTTTAGTTGTTCTTGTTCTAATCTCATTTAAAAATGAATCATTTTGACAAGTCTTGCAAAAGTCTCGTTGTGGGATTTGCTGATCTCTTTTAACAGACAATAATGACACATAATAAAGAATCTCACAAAAATATTTGGTATGAAAAGGGTTTTTCAAGGCTAGTGCCTTTTCAATAAAATATAAAAAAAGAAACTCATGCTTTCAGAAATTGCTATTACATTCTCTGGAGGTAATGACATAAATATAAATAATCTATCAAGGAAATAAAAGGTTTCCTATTAAAGTATTCCCGATTATCAAGCCCTTGGGCTTATAGCATCCTGCTTTGCCGCATAGGGTTGTAGCTTAGCTAGCTAGTAATAATAATAATAATAATAATAATTTATGGCCATCTACCAAGAGTATGAAATTGCTGAAAAAAAACCTTCAAATATTCCAAATAATTTAATATTTTTACTTTGATAAACGAACCTACATTCATAGTAAATGCCAATATTTCTGTGATGAAAATCATCTCTTATGTAACTGAAGTTAGTAATACTTTGAAATGCCATATATCTGAGCATAGAAAAATCAGTTTGTTGTCATGACAGAAACAATACCACTGCAATACATTGTTAAAATAATGACCAAGCCACTGACTTCAACATATGGTTCATTTATAAAAAAAACAATACTAAACAGAGACATAGAACAATTGGAAAGAGCTTGGATTAATTTCATACAAACAGTCATTGGAAGAAACCCTTATTTAAGCGAGAGAAAAATCAGCAATGCACATTTCATTGGAAATATTCATAAAAGTTTGTCATGGATGCCAATACAAAACGACTCGGAAATTTCCTTCTTTTCCTTTTTCCAAGTCCAAATAACTGTTCCTATTTCCTAACATAATTCTTTTAATAAGTGGCCTTTTCATAAAAACAAACTCATAACATTATTTACTATTCATTACCTACTTTGCAGAAAAGGAAACAAGCATTTTCAAAAAGCATAAGAGTCCAGTGTAATCCTAACCAATTTTTACCCAAAACAGCAGAAGCAGCAGTACCAGCAACAATACTGTAATAACAAAAATAATTATATCATAACTAAAAACCCAAATTCCTAAAATTATCAATTGTTGCTCTCTTTCCTAGGTCAATATTTGGCTTTGTTTAGCCTCTTTCGGTACTCCTAGCACTCACTCCACAGTGAGGTGGCGCTTTGCGTCATATACTTTGACTTCCTCTACAACTAGATACGAGTTAGACAAGAGTAGTTGAGTAAGACATAAGAGTATGTAAAGAAACATACCATAGCCTAAATTGTATAATAATCTCTAATGAATTAGCTCCTAAATGAGGGCCAAAAACAAGGCAAGTGTAGGTGCTAGAGCTTACATAACCTAAAGTGGTGCAGATAAGAAATGAGATAGAAAGCTATCAGCTTTCAGGGCTGGTTAAGCATATTTCAACACTTCTGTGGCCGTGTTAATGCTGTCTTGCATTTTGCTTACACTAAGTGTTCTAGTTTTTTAACTATAAAGTAAATGGAGGTGCTAATGAAAATGCCATAAAACTTAGAAGGTTTCATGGTAGTTTCTCCCTATAAGTGAACTGAATTTTTCTATAATAATAAAGGTTCATCATATCTACTATATGAAGCAGATTCAAGCTCAAAAGAACTTGGTAAAGAACCCTTAAAATTGCCTTTGATAAAACACAGATCATGGCACAACAAAAGCAGTAAACCTTATGATACCCATAAAACAGAAGTACTGTATCTTCTGATCTTCCTTCCACACTTCCAATACTAAAGTGAAGCCATTGTGATATAGAAATCTCCTCACCATTATTATCATTACTGTATTACTAGCTAAGCTGCAACCATAGTTGGAAAAGCAATTTGCTATAAGCCCAAGGGCTCCAACATGGAAAAATAGCCCTGTGGGGAAAGGAAAGAGATACAATAGTGTGCCTGAGTGTACCCTAGAACAAAAGCACTCTTAACAAATGACAGTGGAAGACCATGGTACAGAGGCTGTGACACTACTGAAGACTACAGAACAAATGTTAAGTATTACCAATCAAAGTTGTCTCAATTATAATGTCTCACAAGCATGAACACATGTAAGTATATGGCTACCTTTACAAAGCAATGACGGGTTGATCACAGAAAGAAATACCAAATAAAGTGACCCAAGTCTCTAATACCAGCATGTTAGATACAAGTAAGAATAGACACCAAAAAGAACAATTTTGTCAAGCCATGAAAAACCAAAAACATTAACTGGAATGACAATGTAAAGCAGAAATAGCAATGATAAACTTTTCAGGCAATTTCAGTAACAGTTCATTAGAAACATATTACTATATACAGGAGTCCATAATGTCTAATTTTCCTCACACCTTTGGTGAGAAAAAAAAACAAAAGGTTGTGGAAGGTATTGCCAGGTATATTGTATAAATAATGACAATGGATAAAGAAAATTGAAGAGAAAGGAATAATATACAAGACTTAGTCAACTCAATTAAATGAACAATCTATGAGGCAACATACGTATACTCTAACATCATACAGAAAGCAGTGTCACTCGCACAAACCATTTGATGCCATACTTCAGGCCTCAGTAAATGTAACTTTAATAAAGGGCATTACATTAATATAATTTAACATTAACCATTTTGTCAATAATTTTACCAATTTGAATATTATGGTTATAGACTCAGCTTAAAAAATCTGAAGACTACATATTATAGGTCTAGCCTCAGTTAAAACCGATACAAAGATAGTTCTACAGCAAATAAAGTGAAGGAAAAATTTTTCCAAAAAATAGCACTAGCTAGTCCTACTTCCATAGAGCTGATTTTAATCATACTTTTATGGTTAGCAACAAGTTGGATGAGCTATGCTTCCTACGGATACAAAGGTGTCAAGTAAAATGTCAGTATATGTGTATTTGTTAGAGTGTCTTATTGTGTACTGTACTTTTAAGTGTTGGTTGCACAATACTCATAAACATGATGGCATATACACAGCACTTTAGAGGGTGTTGATGTCCCTTACATTTGACAACAAGGACCTTGAGATAAAAATGAATAACCTTAGGCTAAATTTTATAAATTGATCTACAATCATCAGGTGTTTTCCAAGTAGTTCTTACCTACCTTATTCTTAAATATATATAACCTTTTCTACAAATTAAAGAAGTATGGTTGATTTACATGTCCTGACTTACTATCAGCAGCAAATAGATTTGTCCTCTATATTCTAGAGAAAAACCTGTCTTTGTACGTCATCTTACATGTTCTGAATTTCTATCAGATTCAACATAATATTTTCCATCTTCTGAAAAACCATCTTTTATTAATCTAACCTGGTACTACTACATATCTTTATTTTTTTGCCCCCCCAAAAAACAAAATTACTTATATCTATGCTCACCTGACATTCATATGACTTCTTTCTCGATATGTTTAAATGTTGATGACTACTCTTAATCTAAGCACTTCACTGTTTTCTTTTCTTACCCCTCTAATATGGCATTGGGATCATATGGCAACACTACCGAGTAGGAAGATCATATCCCTTTGCCTTTCCTTACCAGTCTAATATGGCGGCATATATTTTACTATATTACACACCACACTGAAACTTTCCAAAGATAAAATCAATACTATAATAAAAATCAAAACTTAAAAAAATTGTTGATAACACTAAAATAATTTTCATTTGACTACATTATCTGCATCTAGCACAGAACCCAATGTCCAAAATTTCTTATAAGCAAATCAGACCTCTCCTAAATAACTTTTGGAAAAAAAAAAAACTGTACAGCACTGAGCTGTTGCCAGAACTTTTTCCAAATACAGTAAAGATTTCTACTGTATTCAAGAAAAATAGCTGTGGTTCTAATATCAAAACTGTCAGGTCCCTCATTTGACTTAATTCCACTTCTCTTTGTGTTTTTGTCATTTAGCTCCTCATAAGAAATGACATAGTATTCTTGGAAAGAGGAACAATTGAAATGCTAACCCGAAAAAACAAATTACAAATCCTACCCCTAATCTTTTCACTTGTCCAAAGAAAACCTTACGTAATCATGTTCTTCGATAAAATTGATGAGTCCAGTTGCCACTGCTGCTGGGCCATCTGTTAGAGCAAAACCTTGATGGCTTACCACTCTTCTAAAAGAGGCTAAGGGTGTTAGAAACAGCCTAGTGAAATGAAGTAGCCATTGATTGAAAGGGAGAAAAAGGCCTTAAATCATTATTGCAATGGAAGCTACCTGAAGTGAAACATTATCAATCCGACCTAGATGTAACATGGGCCCCAATCTGGGAGAAGTAACTGGTAACAGCCAAACCTAGCATATTCTTCTCTGGCTTTTCCACTGAATCAAAAGGCAAATTCATTCAACACGAAAAGATACCAGATGAAGAAAATCCTTCATGTGAGGAACTGAGAGGAAATTGCCGTTTTCATTATGATTATTCAAATTACACTTTACACTCCAGCATGTGACACAGAGGAGAATGAGAATCATTATTGCCGGGCAATAAATCTTTCGAACAACCTCATAAGAAGACACAGAGAAGCCAGATGACACGGATCTCCTTACAATAACGGATTTCTATATAACTTTCTAAAAACCAAACATCACTACTATCTGGAGCCCGAGTGACATGTGCTCGAGCACTTAGCACGGTGAGAGAATTCGAAGGCAAAGGGATATGATAATGTGAATGCCAGGGGAGGTTCATAGAAATAAGACCTACTACTAACTGTTTTGTCTTCAGAAAAAAAAGTCTGTTAAGACTGGTGTCTAAGTTTTATGTTTTACCTCTTGGTTTTAATGTTTCTTTTTTTTATTTTTAATGTCAGAACCTGTTACAGATTATGTAATTTCTAATAATCTAAGTTTTTTTTTTTTTAATTAAATTGTCATGAATTTTTCGCTCAATACTAGTTTCCAAATATTAGATATTCTTTTTTCCGGAAACAAAGCTAGTAATTACATTAGTAATTTTCTGACCAATTAATACAATAAAAATGTTCTTTGTTATCTTTTTAGTCAAAAACCTGTCAGAATTCAAACTAAATCTTATATTCTAACTTACCAAATTTTGGAGGTGGTTGGTTTTCTATCTTCACAAGCAAAACTTATTCATGGATCGACATAGAAGCTGGGAAAGGTTTGACAGAACAGCTACACTTATTCAAGAATTTCCCTAAAGACAACACACTATGAATAGTAATCTAACTTCGCTGCATAAATGGCATAAAATAATGTGGGGAAATGTTGCCCATTCTTATTGAAACAAATTTTCAAGTCTAAAAGATTATGTTATAATTCACACTATTATGTTTCAAACTTAAATACTTACAAAGTCTTTCATCTGTACAAATATGAAATTTTTCTATCACCTACACCAATTACTTCAGAGTTCCTTTTTTAATACAAGAATATTGAAACAAAGGTATAAGATCAATCCATGAAAATATTTACAAACCAGTAAAATAAGAATTCTACAAGCATTGCATTTCTGATAAACAGCATTTTACTGATAATATTACATATTTCTATGTCCATCTGACCTTTGTATTGCTTCTTTCTCAATGTTTGTTAAATGTTGAAAATTTTGCTGTTTTCTTTCCTTGTGATTTCCCTATCTCTCGTATGGCTGTTTATGGCAACACTACTGAGCGGGTAAATTATATCCCCTTGCCTTTAAGTCTCAAAGATAAAACTAGTTCAACATCCTTGACATAATTAGTTACACGAACACCAGGCAAGCATAGAAATAATTTTACGATTAAAATTACATTTATTTCTATGAAGCACATTTGGCATTCACATTGCTGACTCCCACATTGAGAAGGAGAGGGATGACAAAAGAAAAATGAAGATCATTACTATATGGCTCATCAATAAATCAATTGAACAATGCTCCTAAGAAAACACAGAGAAGCCAGAAGACATCCTGTTAAATTGAATAAGTAAAAATGCATTTCTTTAGAATTTCCTAAAAAATAAAATCACCATCTGGAGCTTGGGTGACATGTGTTTGAGAACCTAGTGTGACAAGAGGACTAAAAGGCAAAGGGATATGATCTACCCATGCCATAGTGTTACTATATACACCATATGACCCCAATACAACACCAGAGGAGTAGGATAATTACATGGAAAGAAAACAGGACATTTCTAGTTCAAGGGTACACATCGAAATTTAACCAGCTTTGAGAGGGGAACAATATGAATGACAGGGGGGGGTTCATAGAAATACTGTTATAGATAAAGCTGTAACTGGTAATGTAATGAGATTACTTAAATAAAATTCTATGAAAAACTTCAATTACACAAATATTAGGACTCCCTTAAAAACTAAGTGTACAGTATATCAATAGAAGTTATGAATAGCCTTATATCCATTCAAATCTCTACCTGGAACAATAAATCAATGTACAGTAGTCAAAAATAGTTTTTGAGATACCTTGACTTTAAAGAATTACATTATGTATACAAATTACGATTAAGAAAATATGACCACTTTCCAAGAAAAACAATGTAGGAATATACCGACATTTTGGGCAAAGATAAATGTTCATGCATGAGGGTACCCTGCAAACTGAAAAATTTATCCCAATCTATACATGATATCAAGAGAATATGCAAGATGTGACAGCTCTGAAAGTCTTTGAGAATCCACATATACAGTACTGGTTGCCTAAAGAAAAGATACAATGTATAAAAAAATCTCTATTAGGCTCTCTAACGACACAAGGAGTTGAAGGATTTTGTTCATAGCAAAACTTTAGAACAAATACAGTACAGTAATGTGCAGTAAAATATTGCGGTACCATTTTATACATAACTGAAACCCATTTGCAACTGTACACTGTGACTGTTTTGATTGTTATATTATAACTCGCTCTTCCCTGCAATGTTAATAAACCAACCTGTATAAACTTGAAAGTTTATGCCTGATTTTGTTTGAATTTTTGTGACGTTCTCGCTCGCAAGTCCTAGTATTGAAGATCGATGTCTATTTAATAATGTTCAGTTGCATTCACTTGGCTTCTCACTTATCATCTAACTTGTGCCTCGCATAGAAGTATGGGAGACATCTCTCTCATAAAAACTGGATAAAGTAATGTAGGAGTAGTGATGTACAAAACAGATTTTAGAACTATTACAATCATAGTTCAGTCCCCCTTATGATATTGTACCACCTTCTTTCCTTGTATGCGAAGATGTTTTTTCAATTGATTATTTCTTAATTTTCTTTGTAAGAAAGCAGTGCATAATTGGATGGCAAGTAAAGAGGTTGGCTTACTCCCACATCTCCTTGCTCTTACTTTGGCTAGTTGCTCAAATACAGATAAAACAAAGACTAGCAATTGAATGACAAAATCTTAGTTTATCAACAGTATCTACTTGTCTTTACATTGGAGTCTCTTTAATAAAAAATATTTCTAAGGATTTATATTTTCAGATTAAGGAAACTTAGTGAGTAAATACCCTTGCCTAATATGAAATTATATTATGTTGCTTAAAATTTATATTATAGCAACTGAAGAGTTATAAACCAGTACAGATGTCTATTTCAATAAAACGCAGATTAAATTTAATAAAAATTAGAAGTGTCCTATAGACTAAACCATTACTATGCTCACTCTATATCAAAAAGCAATAAAAAGTTGAGGAATACTGAAAGCTCTTTTAAATGGTGATTGTGAAAACGAAAAAAAAGTATTATAATACTTGTAATTTTGAAAAAATGAAACTGCAAAGATTATGATAACCCAACTATGAAATGGGAGGGGTCACAGTTTTTTATATTATCATCTGCCTCCAAAAAACAAAGAAATTCTTACACCATGGTTAAATAGCCTACTGTCCTGTACTCTACTTTGAAACATCTTTGTGTTAGGAAACTTTAAAACCAACGCAAATGGAAATATTATAATATGATAATGCTGTATATCATTACAAGAGAAATCCTAATACACGAATGGGCAGTATTCAGCAATAAAAAAATTGTTAAAATGTCCAAAAATACTGTCAGCCTGCATGTGTTCTGAGATTAGGCTAACGAGGAACCAAAAATGTTGAGTTCTACAGATACTGTATTCAATATTTCAAAATAACTTCCAATTTCCAAGTCTCATGAAATGTTTCCAAGTTAACTTAATTAATTTTGCATACTACAGTATAGGTAAATAGCAAGTTTCAGTACTTCCCACAATGCAATTTTGGTTTGAGAAAGAAATGAATGGGCTGCGATAATAACCAATGTGAAAACAACACTGGATCCTTAAGGTTGCTAAAATACTGTACTTCTTCTCCTTGTGTCGTTGAATAAAAGAACGAGCCCTAATTCCTTACTTAAATAGCTATGGAATATATCCATATAAATATCTGGCAGCAGAAAGGGGAATACAGAACATTTAAATGTCATCCATGTGATCTGTAACCTACTAAGTATAACCATAACGACGCATTGCACTGACGAGGGTCACCTTAGAGATGAACACAATAGGGAGCATGATAGCAAAAATTAATCAGGAGCAACAAAGAGCTTTCCAAACTGTTAAAAAGGGGCAAACAGGGTCATGTCAGGGGCTGGCAGTTAACTGCATCCAGCCAACTCATCCATTCAATGTATTCTTTTGGGGGAGAGAAAGGGGGGGGGATATAAAGGCGGGGGAGTTTTGGAGAAGGGGCGATGAGAGCAGATTAATGCACGACACATTCTATATTTTACTTACTCGGCAGGTCAATGATTTTAATTTTGGCCATAAGGTGTTTGCATTGATTTAAAGATAAGGAAGGTTGTCAGATTATGACTTCTATTCTTGGCTGATTATCACACTGAGGATAATGCTAGCTTGAGAGTAAGTCTATTCTATTTATTCTTACTTACAGACTAAAATATTTTGAGTTTACTGCAAGAAAGAAAATATCTACACCACTGATTTAAAAATTCAAATTAAAATATAATTAAAATATTTATTTTCAATTAGTTTGTGGATTTTTGTAGCATAAACTTGTGGACTCTATCTATTATGAATTCTTATACACTTCATGATAGTTTTATAATTTGAATATTGTATATTGTGAAGGCAATTTCAAAATCTAAGAGGAAAGCAGTCTCTATGCTAGGATCAGCACAAATTTCAAACATTTACTCCTGTCAATTCCGATTAAAACTAAACTTTAATTCCTGTTATGAAATAAAATCCATTAGCTATTACAAACAGGTTTCTAAACATGTAGCATTTTGTACAGCATATACTTATTTATGTAGGTTCCTAAATGTGTAGCATTTTGAACACTGCACAACCGTACTATATATATCTATGTATAGATGAATATGTATATAATTATAATGCTACTAATAAAGCATCTACAGTATTTAGAGTGGATGACTCCCGAATTACAGACATTCTTTTAATGATGAATTTAGGATAACCTCGTCACAAAAAACTTCCATAATCACTGCTTTATGACTCATAGAAAAGACCTATTATCAACATAATGAACTTGCAACATTCAATGCACCACACATCTCTATTTTGAGTTGAGAGAGATTTATAGTGTGGTAGTCAGATTGTTGAGCTCGTCACTAGATGATCCCAGGTTCGATTATTGAATGAGAATGTTATGGGCCTATTCTGGTTAAGTCCATTGGAGTTACATTGACTTAAGTTGTGAATTATTTCAATACGTCTTGCCAAACATTCATAGTACTACAAGTTTTGAAAGCACAGGTGGATTGACACTCATAAATTTCAGTACCTAGACAACTACTATGACTGGAGGCTGTCATAATAGAAAACGCATTATTGCTTTGGAAAGTATTCAATTATCATCTTGTTTGGAACTGCTGCCTTCTTTTGGTTAAGAATTATACTTATTTGTGTAAAGAAAGTCACATGAGCACCCTTATTTTCACTGAGATCAATATACAGTACTTTAAATGACCCTCATGCCAGGAAAGACAGAGATTTACATCTCTGCGGCAGCTACTATTGTAAAGAGTAGGTGTCACATAGAAGATGCAAGGAAATTGAACCTGACATCAAGAGCTCTCGTACACCTGTGCGCTAAGTTTGTGAGCGCCTTGCTTCAGTATCTCATAACATTCAGGGTTGCTGCAGCAGCATACAATGCACTTACTTCCTTGAATATTAATGAATGGCTTGCAATGCACTTCTCATGTCTCAAATTCTTGTGTTGGGCACTAGTAACGGAAGCTCGTACTTAGGCAAGCCTCGATCTTTACGTATTTCCTCCCTCTGTCACAGAATAAGGGAGACAAGAATATGCTACGGTCTCAAAAAAGTTTTGACGAAGGAAAAACTTATTTATGGGGAGGTGCCTTAGTATTTTAATGAGGAGTAGGCTCACTTTGGTTGTGGTTCTCTTAACCTTTTGCTGGATAAACCATGAGGTTATTTGATCTACATAAGTAGCCTCAAGCACTGGAACAGCTGGGAGTGGTTAGGAAGTCTAACAACACAAATACCCACTTAGCCAAGATTTTAACTTCAGTAGGACAGGCGACGGTCCATAATAGACCCGATATCAAATAACCTCATGGTTTACCACGCCAAAAGTTAAGAGAACCGCAATCAAAGTGAACCTACCCCTCATTAAAATACTTCCTTGGGGATCACACCACATTTAAACCCCCAAAATTAAGAAGAGAATAAGACTACCTGTGGTTGTAAAAGTTTGAATTTGTGAAGGATTAAGACTTGCCTCAATCATGCAACTGAAGGATGGAAGCTATTGAAATGACTAAGTAACATAGGAATCATAGAGTAAGGAGTTTTGAAAGGGGAAAAGTACAGAATGATAATGGTGAGATAAGGTAACAAAAGTACAGTAGAGTACATAAGAAAAAAAAAGGAGGATGTTGAATAAAAATAGAAGAAAACTGTTGAAGCTCTTGAAACATTTGCATTGTGAATGAAACAAAAAGGAATTTTAAGGGAGTTGAAATAGGGAAATATGAGGAAGTGGTAGATAGGTTAGTCTAGGTAGAAGGATGAATCACCGATTAAGGATGAAGTGGTCACGTGGAAAAAACATAAGACGAAAGGTTGGCAAAGTAAACCTACATAATGCGGAAGTGTTAGGCGCAAGGAGAGAATGAGAGGGAACGAGTTCACTGCCCTTATCATCAAACAGTATGAAGTGTTATAGATAAACTATTTGTTGTGATTTAGGAAGTTTTCTGCACTGGGGTTCATCTATAATTCAGGAGCTAAAATATAATTGTAGTAGTTGTTGTGTGCTTTTTCATAGAAATCCTCACATGTAAGCAACAACAAATAAAAGTATATCAATTATCATAGAAAGGCCCACATACATATGCACACAGTCCATTTAATTATTTAGAATTTTCTGTAAATGCCAGATAAACTGAACTATTTTTGTCTGTCTCTTCTTCTGTACTTTAAATCCCAAAGCTAATATCAGTCAGATATATTCACGATTAACCCAACTATGCAATGAAAAGGTAGGAATAAAAAAAAACATATACATAAGAAAATCATGCTGATCCTAAGAGAGATGCATCTTTAAAATACCAGAAACGGACTCATCAGAATGTGATGACATAACTTTAATATGTGGTCCTGTTGAGAAATAGGTATTATTGTATGTTACATAATCAGAGTGACATTTTACTTGTGAAACAGATGTATCTATCATAATGAAATACCTCGTGCTTTTGATGGATGTGAACGAAATTACTACCATAATAATCATAAAACACTGATTACCCAAAACATTGTGCAAGAATGTGCTGTGGTAGAAATCTGAAAATTCAGTTTTTCTTAAGCCAATTATGGTACCTGTTTTGCAAGAAATACAATTAACTGATTTATCAAAGGTAGTCCTACAACTGTTCTACGTATGCTTAATCTCCTACTCTAGAAGCATCAAACTAGATTTGTTCAGATACAAAAAAAAAAAAAAAACTACAAAATCTTCCCTATTTAACTCAAATTCTTAATCATCTTTAAATCTAGAGAAACAGAATGAAGGCTGGCAAAAAATATCAGAAGAAATACTCATACATGACTGATTGGATTTACATCATGGGACCAAACTACCACCTTCTTGTACCTTGCAGACTCCTAACTGAAATGTGTGTTGGCTTACTAATATAAGGGTTGTGGTGTTGGAGTATGTAACGTGGTGGTAAGTGGCGAAAAAAGGGATTTTGACGAAGGAAAAATCTATTTCTGGGAAGAGGCCTGTGACGCCCGGTGAAAAGGTCCTTCTTTACACTTTTCTAATATAAATCTTCCAAATATACTAGAGAAAGATAAAAGCATGGAATGCAGAGGTTACAACCCTCGCGCGATCACCTTGTAGGTGTCGTGCATTTAACAAGGGCGTGTGAAAACCAGTATTCACAGGCTGTCTTCCATTTAGATAATCCCTTCATCAATGGGGAGGGCCGTGACAGGCTCTAGAGAACACAGTTGGACTACCCCACTGACACCTACCACGCGCGCTCTCTAGGACATCCTTCTGTTTTGGACTTGCCCGCTAAGTCGATAGTGTTTTGCTCAGTGTTTTTTCGCAAGTGATTGTCGTTAATTCAACATGACTGACGTTGCTACTTCACCTTTACCAATGTTAAGTACCAAATGGTTGTTGGACTCCCTTATGTAGAATGAACGACTTTGCGGTGGCTACTGACAGAACCGACACAAGCAATATTGCGCTATAAAATGTAAAGTAGCCTTTACGGGTATTTGAATAGAATGTATAGCGTAAAATAACCCAAATGAATGTGGTATTTACTATTCATACAGTCATATTTTTGGGACGTTCAAAGAATGTTAATATATTTTGTGAAGGTCTTCATAAAATCTAAAGTCAATTAACATTGTAATCTGCCCACAAAAATGAATACAGATCCCAAAAATCTCAAAGATGAGCAGTGAACCTATTTTCACTGAAACTGGAAAGATTGCTGGCTTAATAAAGCGATAGTAATACTTTTCTATACATTTTACAGTTTAAAGAAATTGTTTGCAATTTATATACTGACCTAAGAGTGTTTTCATAAAACGCATTTTTATTATTGTTGTTTTCATGACAGATTCTCCCTCCGAGGGGTAAGACGCTTTTCAATATTTTGACAATATAAAGAAGTTGAGAAATTTACTTTCATATGCAGTGTATGATTGTTACACTAAGACCTGTATAGTGTTTAAATGATCCAAATAAATGCTATGGGGCTATGTAATATGTAAAGTATGTCAATCTGGTGATTGCAAAAATAACCTAGGGGTCCATTTATATTAAGGATTTCCCTGGGATATACACATGTATTAAGTTGATGGACCTATCACTAATTACAAAGTACTGTAGATCTAACCCACTCATTACTAACAGCATCATCCTTGATTTAACCATCCAAAATAAGTGTCTCTCCTATTCAAAGTAAGACATTGTCATTTTACTTATCAGCTGTTGTAAGGTTCTAACCTCATTTATTTCTTCGAAAAGAATTTTTTCAAACAATCAAAATTACCTACATTGTCTTCCTTAAGCACTCTGTTATTATTAGATACTTTAGACATTGCTCTTAAATTTCCTTATTTAAGCTAAGGTATACCTGGAAATTTTATAAATACATTAATATGTCTATTACCTTAATGAAACTCTCCTCAAAGTACCAGTACGCTATACTCAATCTCTTACATAGAATTAGAAAGACTTGTAATACCATTAGAGGTACTAAGAAGGTGTGGCTTGGTCCCCTAATTATAGATTATCCATAACAGCTTGAGCCGCATAATCACACATACTTTTATGCCCTAACTGCGTACATCATACTGTACGTACATACAGAAATTCATATTACGCTTATAGTTTTTACATATGATGTATACTGTATTCGTAAATATAGTATATACAACTCCAAACATGTGCACTAAGTATATATACTTAAAAGTCCAAATTCATTTTGTCACTTGAGCATTTAATGAAGAGCTAACAATCTCTTTATTGAAATTCACATAAGCTACCCTCATCTTGTATACTGTACTCATACTGTACGCTACTGTTACAGTATTTACTGCTTTTCTGCAGTGAAAAAAAAAGCCTCTTTCTATGAGATTTACCTTCATTATGCCTTTCTTACCAAACATCAGTTTAATGTACATCAGTATTTAAGAACAATCTATGCAAGTAATATTAGTCCTGCTTTAGAAGCCAACACACATGCACTAGACTTTCACAATTTATGATTTAAAGGATCTATAGCCTCCTGTGCTTTAAAAATGAAAACTGCCGATACCTTACACTTAGTTAAATTTTCCTTCTAAGGATAGTGACTGTTTTACAGCTTACAACCACCACTGGTATTTAAAATAATCCTAAGGAGATTGCCAATAAATTATCTATTTCCTTTAATAGTCTTTATACAAATCTATAAAATGAAGAAACTAATGATTTCTATTTTCATCCATTACTTGAAAGATTCTTGTTAAAATGCTAAGAATATCTGTCCTGCCAGTTATTACTAGGAAATATAAAAAGAGAATAAAGATTCCCCAGGACAATTCAGAGTGCAGCATCAAGGCACCTGTGAGGAGTGTCGTTTTGTAGGTGGATTAGGTCAAGAGGCTACTTGGTCTACTCAGTGAGCGATAACCCAAGAAGCACTACTCCACCGCTACCTTTTAGGCTCCCGAGAAGGAGCACGCAGCTGGCCGTCAGGCACGCCGCCCTGGGCTTGATGCCAGCTGCATCTCCTTCCCTAGACTTGGTAAGATATCTTTGACTCAAGTTGAAACTCAAGAATCATAACTTGCAAATGCAATGCTCATGAGTGCAATTTTTATTTCATATAGGGACATAGAAACAACTGATTGAAAATCATGAAGATATTCTTACCAAAGCCCAGAGAGCCAAGCTAAAATGTACCTACTAAAGCTATCTATGAAAAGGCTAGGAATTCTTTATTACCTCTGGGTTGAGACTTGCAAATGGGAAATTTGTAAATGCTTCTGCCGATTTCCATAATGCAGGAAACACGGAACATAACTGAAAATAAAGACCCAACAGATGATAAGCGTGGTACACCGGCTTCCATGGAAAGCATGTGTGGGTATGGGAGAAAACAAATAACATACCACCCACCAGCACTACTATACCACCATTAACATCCTCCATACTCACAAAAGGGACCTTACCTTTGCTTAAGAAGTTTATGACACTTGTTAACACAGTGGACTGAGCATAAACACAGCTCTCGTGAGGCAAGGAACTCACAGTGTGACAGAGCTACGAAGGAAAATGCCAAGTAATGATAAGCTGTCACAAAGTATAAGATAAAAAAATAAAGAGATAAACATGCATAGTATAGATCGAGGCATAACAGAAATATGGATGTTAATAAAGGCTTCCCTTCCCTCCCACTTGCTTCCAAGGGAGCGTATCTAAACCTTTCCCTGGCATATCAATAACGTGATCACAATGGGTTACTTGATGGAAATCACTAACGACACAGTTAATCATCAACATGAACTTACAATTTAACCATAAATTTCATACTTGGCGGAGACCGAGTAAGTATGGTGCAGCATAACACAGTCTACAATTGAGCTATAATACATAATGTGCAAAACCTAACTCCAGTTGGCCTGGAGCTTAATGGCACAATTTCCAATGAAATACACCAATGAAAAAGAGAAAAAATAAAAATGGGACGGGCACCTCACAATACAAATGTGCAAACCTGCCTCAATCACAGCAGCAGGATGGATGAAGTTTGCAAAGCCGAGCTGTCAGCTATGGATCACACTCCGCCATATCAAAGGCTCAAAAAGTATAAAAATAAAAAAAAATTAAAAATCACAAAAAATAAATCCACAAAAAGAAAAATCTACCAAAATATAATGCAGCAGAGTCTGCTGCGTAGCCATGATCTGACTAAAGATGGGAAAAAAAAACAACACTACACATTGAAGTGTGAAACGGAGCTGTCAGCCGGATCCTCACATATACGACGAACTTACCATAGAGTTCTTGTTGCTCTGGCATAAGAAACAAGAAGTGGTGTCGTACAAGTGAGAATAGGAATGGCCAATGCCCGAGGCGTCTCCATCCTGGGTTGGTGAGGGAGGAAGGTAATTGGTGAGCTTTTGTGAGGCTTTGTGAGCCAAGGATTATTTCTGTGCTTACAATGGCGCACACAGTGCTTTTCTACCCTTTTTTTTTTTTTTGAAAAAAAAAAAAAAAATCCTACCTTCTGTGATACACTATGCATCACCTCCTACCATCATACATTGAAGAATTAGGGCTTGCCGCACGCAGGCCTGTTTTCAGTGGACAGTGGCTACCGTTGTTTCAGGGTGTCATGAAAAAGGGCAGAGGGGAACTGTGAACATCCCATCACTAAAAATTAGCTCGTGTGTAGGTATCCACAGAAACACATGCATTTCCTTTCTCGCCGCGAGACGGCGGCGGCCACCGTCCACTAAAAATTGGCCCATGTGCGGGGTTGCCCTTAAGCAACTGACATGCCATTTTTTCTATATCTTTAACAGCAACTCTATAATTTTGGAGTGATCCATTTTAGATGAACTACTGTACAATACTAAAAGCAAATATAAAGCAAGTCTTTATCATATGTACATCTTTTGTTGAGAAAAGTTAAGACTTAAATTGAGGAAGGATGTTATTTTAATGCCTAAGCAAAGGTTTGAAAAATATGACATCTTGAAAACCGAACAGAGTTTGGTGAAGAAGTTTCCAAGGTGGAGGAACAGTAACAATGCTCTTTGTTTTGCTAAATGGCTTCATTACTGAACTATTTCTTAAATTTCACTATAGAGAACTTACATTAAATCTAATTTTATTCTACCATTAATTAACCTAAAAAGCCTCAACAATGTTCATCTAGATCTAGCTGTTTCGCCATGCATAATATCAAAAGCAGCGAGGAGAGATTTAAACAAATAACAGCATTCTCTTAAACTCTCAACTGGTCTTTGCTATGAAGGTATGCTCCTTACTGGCATGATGTACTGCTTTCATGGCACCAACTACAGTACATTCAAGCCATTTGCTTTCAGGAATGCTAGTTTCAAATAAAATACAGTGTAAGAAGGCACAGTGAAGTTGCCTTCTGTTAACAAACGTTTTCAGATGAACGTGGATCTATTTAAGTAAAAGAAGTTACGGATGGTGAGATGTCCGAGTTGTTTACGCGGCTTGGAAATATTTTTCTTGTCGATACAAAAGATATCCAGACTTTACGCAAGAAGCTTCTTATTTCTAAAATGTGAGTTTGTCGCTATTAGTAAAATTAATTGTGATTGCAGTGACGAAGATTACGTTAATGGAAAATTTCATAAGCCAGATACAGAAATTAGAAATGTGCCAAAGAAAGTCTATTAAATTTCTAATATGAACAAGCATTCCCAAGATTCTAAAACTTCACAACAATAACAATGACTCTGCAGAACTAATTTTCATATTCCTATTCCATAGACTATTTCTAAGGCTGAGGAAGACATAACGTTTATAACTGTTCTGTAATTCCCCGATAAAAAGTGAAGGTAATGTCAACTTTTGATAATTCACGGTCTTTTTTTTTTTGCCTTGGGAGAATATAGAGGAACAATATTTGGTGTCTGTTTGAGCTTTCAAAGTCCCAAGTTCCAAGGATAAATAATAGTGAAGAGCAATTCTGTATAATGAAGTTGAAACCCTCATGAAGTCTCATTATAAAGCACAACTTTTGGGATTAATTTCATCTAGAATCAGACTCAATAGCATAGACTGAATATTCGTATTTCTAGGATTTGCTTGGGGAATCTTTTTGAAGCGAGAATTATTTCTGACATGTACAAAAAAATATTGAGAATAAATAAATTACATTCGTAAATCAGTTAAAAAACTGACTGACTATCACATATGCTGTGGGTAAGACTATTGTACTATAATTGTACAGCTATATTATGAAACATACATTCAATATTTTGGTAAAAACAACTGAAATTCTAAAGATTAAATCAACATAAACAAACGATTACATATTGTCACCCAAATAAAACAATGATTGACACAGTTTTCAGTTATACTTTCACTTAACAAAATATGACAGTAATATTTCTAAAAAAAAAAAATCCTGCTCACCCACCAATTACGTAGATAAAATCTCTCTTTTTGTAAAAAAAAACTAATCCTTTTATATCATTGAAGTTTACCTCTTGATAGTTAGGGAACACAGTGTACTTCATTAGAAATTCAAAGATATCTACCACTTCAAAAAACTGTAAGGTGCGATTCTGAAAATTTCACATAGAAATATTGAAGTAATGAATTTATTAACGATGATACTTTACCACCCTCAATATATTACCATTAGGTCCTGGTGATAACTTTAATACACAAATTGAAAAATCGGGCAAAAGATGTCACAAGACGAGAACATTCCCTATCACTGTAGAGGCAATAATGGTGAGGAAGAAAAAAAAACCCGGGGTGAAGGAGTGAATAATGATAAAACAACTTCACACTTGTGACTAGATTGTGGAATGATCTTCCTCGGACACACTACGCTATCTTATTTCTCATATTCTTGTTATATTGAAGTTTTTATAGTTTAAATATGAAAGATTTATTTTAATGTTATTGTTCTTAAACTTCTCTTGTAGTTTATTTCCTTTCCTCACTGGGTTATTTTTCCTGTTGGAGCCCTAGGGCTTTAAGAATCCTACTTTTCCAACTAGGGTTTTACCTTAGCAAGTAAGAATAATAATAATAATAATAATAATAATAATAATAACAATAATAATAAACTGCTGATCTTATACATGAGCCACAGCATCCTACAAGCTAGGCGGGAGTTCAAGCTAATAAATACTTTATTAACTAAAAACGGAAAAGTTGTTGTCTTGATAATAGAAAAATTACAAAAAGTCAATGGGAGCTTGTTAAAACCTCAACAGACACCAATATCTTCAAGCTCTTTGCAAAGCTTAACCAAAGAAATTACAAAAGGTTCAATATTAATGACTAAGTACCAGCTGTTATAATGCTAAAATATCCCAAGAAATAAAAATATTTCTCTATGCAGTATTTCCAACTAAATCTTAATACAGTACTAATATTTTCCTTATTAAATCAAAATACTATTTTCCACATTTTGCTTAATCTAATTCATCTGAGCAACTCTAAGAGAATTCAAACATCTAATATCTATTCTGGGAAAAAAACTTCTTTCTTCACATATAAAAATCATGTTTGCTTTTTCTCTACACAGTGTAACTAAATTCCTCTTCATTGCTGATCAAAATTACAAATTTTACTATGGAAATCTTTTAGAACTACAATTATTTTGCATTGAAGCAAGTGAATAAAAAATCACTCTACTTGAAACTTGCCAGCAATATATATTTATTTATATATATATATATATATATATATATATATATATATATATATATATATATATATATATATATATATATATATGTATGTATATATATATATATATATATATATATATATATATGTATGTATATATATATATATATATATATATATATATATATATATATATATATATATATATATATATATATACCAGTATATGAATATATATCATAACTAAGTGAATAACTAGTAGAAAACTAAAATGCAAGAAAAGCAGGTAGCCAACATGCAATGCTGAGAGGAAAAACTTGCAAGTGACTGAAATCAAATACCTTACAGTCAAAATGCCTCAAAGTAGGAAGCTGTGCAAAATGTTTTGTGTAAAAATACGAGATAAATAAGTGCTAATAAAAAAAGATGGATTATTCATATCAATCTTCTTTGGCGCATACTTAAATGTAAATCAGACTAAGGGACGGTTACTGAAATGTGAAAGTTTTAAAATGAATTGAAAATAACTATGTGAATACGACACAGTGCAAGCTACTTAATAGTTTATGTGGAAATTCCCATAATCTGAAATTGTGTCTTGTAACACATGTGTAAGAAAAAAGTGTGTTATTCTTGATGAAATGAAATGAAGTGAAACTCCAGGAAAATGGTAGACATTTATCAAGATATATTTGTCAAATTAGTCCACTGGATTTTGCAACTCATTCGTCATATGTTAGAACAGATGAAGTGTCATTATAGTTAAGCTGGTTTTAGGTTTTACCGGTATATATTGAATATATTCCTAAAATTTTCATAAATAATTCCAGGAATTTCATGCTGTCTTTTGCCAATTTACTCAATGTATGTATCACAACAAACACTAAAGTCATAAATCAATGTATAGTACTCTACTAAATTTATGTACATGATATATTTCCAATAGGAAATGCAGCTGTATGTGCAGTACACTAAATTACTGTATAATACAAGTGACTTTACAACGTTAATTACCGAAAATACCACACCGTGGTATTTCTTATTGCATGCTCATAAAGATTTACTCTAAATACTTATAGAATACTCTGCTACGCCACCAATCATTTTGTTCTATATGACTGTATCTTTAAACATACATCTCGGCTTTCTGTAAGTTATCAAATTCCATGCAAATAATACTTGATCTATGTACAGAAGGACCTTACGTTGACCAACGGGGCACAAAGACACATGGATGTAAACATCAAATGTATAATAAGGCGCCTGTAGCATGACCAATTCATATGCAAATTAAATCTACGCATAAAATAATACTCTTCGAGTGGCTTGTAATGTTTGAAACTAATCAGATGAAAGTAATGATCCAAGATCATCATAGACCCATTAGACATTCATGCTCCTATGTCAGGTATGTTTGAGATTACCCACCCTTCATTAGAAGTCTATGATATTCAGATAAAAATTTGCAGGTCCAAGAGCCTCGTACATTTTGAAATAATGGGAAGAGATCTTGTTTAAAGAATTGACAAAAGGGTAGTGCAATTTATTTCTTTTGGAAGCTGAAAAGATCATTTCTGTTTCACTCAATCCAAAGGGACCTCTAACCCAGTGACTCTCAACCTCATTTTCCCCATGGACCCCCTTTCATCACATGTCAATGTCATTCACCCATTTTCAAGATAATATTGTCTGCCTCAAAGAGACATGTTTGAGATTACCCACCCTAGATTAAATGTCTATGATATTCAGATAAAAATTTGTAGGTCAAAGAGCCACGTCCATTTTGAAATAATGAGAAGAGATCTTGTTTTAAGAATTGAAAAAAAAGACGATGATGCAACTTATTCGTTTTGGAAACTGCAAGGATAATTTCTGCTTCACTCAATCCAAAGAACCCTTTAACCAAGTGATTATTAACCTCATTTCCCCATGCACCCCCATGTCAGAATGTCATTCCCCCATTTTCAATATTAGAGTGCATTCCAGGTAATATGCACACAATACAAAAAATACTTTTAATTTTTCCATGTAAGTACATATACATTTACAATCTTACATGGATTATTTTTATGGTGCTCCCAGGGGAGATCAAAGGCAATAAAAAATCCATATTCTAACAGTTTGAGTTTGCCAATCTATTTTTCCAATCCCACCTCCACCTAAAAGCCTGAAATTCCACTCTGGTTGAGAACCTCTGTTAACCACAAAGACTATACCAACTCAAGTCATATATTTGGTCACAATACTGGAATTTAAGACAACCATCAACAAACTATTGCAAATAATGAAGGGTGAAAGTTCAATAGCAAATAAGGAACAAATATAAGATGAAAATATAACCTGAAATGATTCTATCCTCTTCAAAAGCAAAAAAATATTCCTCAAAACTTTGCAAGTGCATTGTAAGAATAAAGATAATTTTATTCTAAACCCAGCAATAAAATGCAAAATTTATCCTTGGTGTTGTAATTTTTTTGGTCTCGATTTAGGCTCTGGCATAATTGAACAGCAATGCTTTGCATGTTATTCATTCCATTTCATGGAAAGTACAAAATATTGTGAAACAAATAAGCAATTTTTGGACTAATCATAAACAATGGCTTCTCAAGGCAAAATATTTGATAAACTTATTTCTCAATGAAGCATTACGTATTTCTTATTTAGTTCCGCTCTATGAAGATTGGGATAATGGTTAAGGTAATCACAGATCAATCATATAAATAAAGAATGAACAGGAGAACCTTTTACTGTACTAAAAAAATTGACTAAGATTTTAAGTTCTCTCTACATCTATGATAAGATTTTTAATGTTGACCTTCATTTATCTATGAATTTTTCACATTTAAAAAAGTTCAGGAAAAACACTGTAAAGTCTCCTACGACCATGTGAAATCTAAAAAAAAAAAAAAAAAAACAGCATTGGTAAAACAAACGAAAGTATTTGAAAATCTCTATCCATTTGTTGGTTTACCTATAATGCAAATATCTAAACATTATAATTTCCCCTTTTAATGCACTTCAGCAGTATTTAGACCACAGCCCACAGTGATGCAAATCTTGCACAGATTTATACACAGCTTTTACTCAACCAGACCCCATGTGCATGAAACGCTTTTTCTTGCCTTTTCTAAATATTTTTTTTTCATCAAAGTCAACCCATATACTGTTCCCTAACAATCAGTTCTGATCTATCAATGATTCAGAAAGTTCCTAACTTTCATACGCGAGAAAGCCAATTAGGATGGGCAATATTCTCGAATAAACAAAATGGATTTTGATTTCAAAACAAATGTACACTATCATGTCTAATAAATAAGATTCTAACTAATAAAAAAAAATATCTTTTTTATTGCTTGGAATGTTTTCTTTTCCCAATGAGTACAGAAAAACCCTGCTTTGAACCTATTGCAAAATCTGTGGCCCAGTTAACATGAAATCATTCGGCTCATTTTCATTGTTCAAAGTAGCCTTGATATGGGTCTATTGCGGCAAAGTGTCCATTTGTAACCCGCTCGCTAAAATTTGTGAATGAATTGTTCAAAATGAGTTACTAGACATATACGAATCGACATTCACCATTATCCTCAATGAAAAAATTAATAGAATTAGCCGGAGTATGATATCCAGTTTTCGACACAAAAATAATATCCAGTGTTTGAAATAATTTTCCAATAAAAAATCCACCATTGGTCCCCGATTTAACATAGGCAATTAATAAAAAATGAAGGTGCAATAACTATATTACATACGATCGTATTCAGTTACAGACTAAGGACTGCAACACATTACTTTTATCATTGAAAATCCCAAAGCAAGAAAACTAAAGATTCTATGTTGTCTCAATACACGATCACCAACTTTAAAAGGTTCAACTGGAAAAAGTGGTCCTCCAGTCCTGTATAAAGGAGAACTTAGTCTCGAACTTTGCCTGCAGCGATTGGATGGGGGTTTAGTTGTACGAGAGATTCAAGGAGGTCATTTAAATGATGAATGATGTCTCGTTCAATGGTGCTGTGCAGAAGCTGCGACCTAAGTTAGCCCCTACATCAGCAGTGCAAAAAAAATAGATTAAAAAAAAAAAAGAAAATAAGAAAAAAAAGGAAAAATATCAAGTGTACCTCAGTGAGTTAGGTGATTTAACTTGTGATTTGAAGTGATGGTAGGGTGATAAGAAATCACATAAAAAGAAGAAAGCTGGGAATAATATCTTTAAAACATCATACGGAGGAGAGGGATACTGCCGTCTCCGAATACGTATCATCCAAAAATAAAAATGCTGAGAAAGGAGAGGTGGCGAGAAATAAAGAAAAAGAGCTGTGTTTATCATCCCTCGTGTGTCAGTTATTGAAAAAAACAGAAAATTAATTTTCGGAACAAAATGTTAACAACTGAATAACTTACTGTGGTACTGCAAATTACTTTCCACACATGACAAACATACAAGTACACGCAAATGCCCTCACTGCCATTACGCTCACAAAAAGCACACTCACACACACACACAAAGACACAATCTGTATAATAATAATTGGTATATATGGGCTTTATCATGAAAAATATTATGGGCAGAAAGCCATGCATATTTTTACTGAGAGGGTTCTATTGTGTTGACATTAATATGACCATACAAAATTTATTATTATCAAATGTAAATACTAATTTGAAAATAAAATGAATTGAAATACTATTAACAAAAACACTCAACATACAAATTATATCATTACGCTCTTCAATGACTATTTTTTTTCATGAATGAAAGTATACATTTTTATGAATGATTTTCATTTCTCCATGAATGAAAAACACATGTTCCCTTCCAGTGTTTATGCTCAAATAAAAAGTCATGTCATAACTAAGGGATGTAAAAAAAAAAAAGAGAAATACAATAACTCATTCTGAATTTAAAGAACTAAGATGTTAAGTATTAATATACACAAGACTTGTACAATATCACATTATAGATATATCGAAAGCCATCCCTCAAAGCCTTTTTTAAATCAGAGGCACTCCAACGGTTAAAAATCTTCCGAGTGTAAATTGAGAAGCTGAAAATTCTCTTCAAAAAATATTAGCCATTCCTGCTATCAATGTACTTTACATATAAATACTGTATTCTTCATATTACAATTAATAAGATATATAACAGTTGGTTTCCTCTTGAAAGAGACTTAGCTAAAGTAAAAGTGAAAATAGAATGACCAAAAAAATAGACGAAATTAAATGAAAAGACGTACATTGTTACCCGGTTCCATGTTGCTGGTGTCTATCGTTCTGTACATGCCGATAGGAATTTCACAGGTTGTCGAACACAATTTTTGGTATAGACGCCCGTACGTCCTGATCCAAAGGTCTTGCTTGCTAATTTTCATCTGTAAGCATAATGAGATAATCTTAAATCTACAGTAATGCAATCATTGTTAAAGATTATATAAAATCTATTGATTTTCATAGGAACAAGCCAAATGAGATATTTAAGAGAAAGGAAGAGTAATGAAGTAAAGGGAAAAGTAAGGAAAATAGATAACAAGTTGGGAAGAGGCATATGAATATACCCAAAATCCAGAAGACGCTTTGATACACTAATTAATTTATCTATGTTTGTTTTGCCTCCCATTTGTCCGTTTCACTAACTCCATTCTCTCTTACGGGTTGCGCTAGTGAATGCGTAGTCCTCTATATAGAATCTGTTTTTTGGTTTGATATCCTGACTTTTGATTGGTTGCTGTGATGCTTTTAGGAAATGAGAAACATTTCCAGAGGGATACCAAGTTAGGGAAGAGTGCAGCCTCTCTGAAACAACTACATAGTTTACAGCATAATCGACCTAGTTTCATTCTGCCATCCCTGACACTGTGTTGCAGAGTTTGTCAACTAAGAACCTGATAAACATAAAATTTGAAATTAAAGTCTTTTTGAGTGTGATATCAAGGGATTAGCAGTGGTCATACTATTGGTTTATTCATTGTGAAAGTTAACCTTATTTTAACATTATGTTTGTTGTAGACACTGGGCTTAAAGAACAATTTTGAGGGAAAGATCCCTATAATTGCCTCCTCGGGTCACCAGTGAGAGCATTTGCTTGTGCCCTGAGGGCAAGGACCATCCCTCACTGGGACCTAAGTCCCATGATGGTATAGACTGCTTAAAGCTACCTGCTGAATATATATATGTGTGTGTGTGTGTATATGTATGTATGTACTGTATGTGTGTGTATGTACAGTATGTATATGTGTGTGTATATATATATATATATATATATATATATATATCTATATATATATATATATCTGTATATATATATATCTATATATATATATCTATATATATATATATATATATATAGATATATATATATATATATATATATATATATATATATCTATATATATATATATATATA
>NC_090760.1:75190518-75233855 GCF_036898095.1 Palaemon carinicauda
GTATGCTAAAGCAAACTAGTTTATAGCTACAGTATCCGGCATGACATCAGTTTCCAAAAACTTCCTTGTGATGTCAAGTCTCAGTCCTCTTTCCTTACAAAGAGAGGGTCATAAGTTTTTATTCTCAAGAAGCCAGAGTCAGCAAGAATGCGACACATGAATTTCTAAGTTACAGCAAAAGAAATCAGATTTCGCTACACAAAATAAGACACACTAATCTTAAGGTCCCTGCAAAAAAGAAGAAGAAAAAAAAAAGAATCCACTACACAAAATGCAAAATATGAATCTATACATCCCTGCAATGAAATCAAGACTTCAATACACAGAATGTGACACATGAATCTATGTCCTTGCAAAAAAATAAAAGAGACTCCACGACACAAACTTGAAAAATGAATAGACAGTCGCAAACCAAAAAATGATTTCACCTTATATCAGAATAAAAAACACTAGTTTGAAGTTCATTGTAAAATAGCTTCCAGATATTTCCATTCATAATTTTTTGGTCTAATTCGGTACATAAATTTTAAACTAGAGTTTGGTACAAAAATAACCTTAATTTAACATGTTTAATATGGTGAGAATAATGTACCACATTTTTTTTAAAACAATGATTTCTTAAAACATCAGTTATGAAAAATTTTATTTCTCAAAAGGATAATCAGTGTTCAAATGAAAGTTTAGTTGTTTTTAGCAAGTCAGATTACATCATGAAATTTGAATAAGAAAGTTCTATACGGTTAACAAACCCGTGAAGCTCCTAATATTAATCTGATGTCATTCTAGTGAATACCATACTCATCGACATACATCCTCTCACCGTTGTTTTCAATACTTCCACATTTCATCATTTATTTTCTCTTTTACGAGTTATTAACCTTTCATGGATGAGATTGTAAATTTCACAGAGAAAGGCCAGGCACTGGGACATCACTATTTATTCTTTAATTTAGATGAATTTCCATTTGATGAAAGCTTTATACTTTTTCCTTAATATCTTTTAGTTCTTCTTCTATAAGGTATGAAGACACAGTTATGTGCTTTGTTCTTTCATTTGGATGTAAATAGTGCTTAGTACTGTATTATGGTCTCCAATATAAATTTTGACTAAATGTGAATACAATAAACAATGTTACTTCTACACATTTTCTAATAAGGGCCACAGTGACAGATTAAAAACTCAAGAGAACTTGAATAGTTGATACGGAATCTGTAAAATAATAGTGTATAACCTCATAATAAAAGATTTACTATCATCAACGTTATCAATACTTCCATTACCAACTGACAACGGAAGAACTTGTTACGCAATACGTCTATGCAAGATCAACACCACTAGAATTTGTAAGGCAAAAGTCTGTACTTGTGGTATTAAAAACTTCCACTCCTTTGGCTTCTGCAATTTATCTCTCTCCTATTCTTCAGTGATAGAAAAATAAAAATTTTAAAATTACCAAAATATTTATCTTTAACTAAAACATGAAATTCTAGAACTTTATCGATCCACAATTTAAATAATATATATTCATGAAAAGTTATATTCAATTTCAGAGAGAAAATTTCATATCCACATCCTTGTAAAAACATTTTCACATAGAGACTAATAACTAGCAATATATTTCTTGCTATCATATCACAAAAAACATTACAATAAAACATTACAGTAAAAATATCAATATTGACTATTGACCTATAAAGTAATTGGAAAACACACAAAATATATATTTGTATCAATGAAGCAACATGCAATGACAAAAATGGCATGCAAAATAAATTCATGCAATCTACTAGGATCCATCTGTTGCAATCAGAAATCAGGATGAATTTTTACGAAGATATTAGACATTTGTCATTTTTGAGAATACAACTGAATAACATTTCTGAAAGCATCAGAGCCATGCTGACCCTCTTCTGTGTCCTCTGGTGGTAGGTAGAGGGTGACCCACGACTGCCAAATAATCCCTAGAAAGGGGACCGTCATTGCCAGAGGCTGCCGGCAACATTAAGCAGGGTTTACATGGTCGAACAGTTCGTCAAACCCGGTTGCCAAACCTGCTTGTCAAATGGTTTGAAGAGGTGGAGTCAGTCACCAATGCATAAGGTTTGTGGACAATGAAGCCCCGCCCACAAAAGTCAAGCGAGAACAGACTTTCTTCGCACCATTCGACGAACGTGTTCGACAACCAAATACCCCATTCACACGTTCGAACATCACATCAAACACTTGTCTGTCTAACCGTGTTCAACGAACTATTCAACCGCGTAAACCAGCTTTTAGCGTGTGCAACGCCATTCGTAAGGTTTTAATTGTCACTCTTAACATATCTAGCGATTGGAAATATCTGATGACACTTTCAGTTCAATGAATGCTCATACCTTCCTTCTCGGGACTAACATAAATTGAGGTATCTGGGATTCAAGTACTGTAGTAGGCAACATAAGAAATGTACAAAACTTCAGTATATTTATACATGGGGTCCTACAACTGACAACAAAAGTCAACAAACTAAGTAAAGAGGAACAAAAGAAGAGGAGTTTTGAAAACAGTCACATAGACAGAAATGAAATGGTCGTCAAAAGTAAGAGATTCATCTGCAGAATTATATATAAATCAGCAATTTAATAGCAGTAGCTCCCTTGCAGCTAGAGTATCCAAATTATCATTTCTAGTGATTTTTTAGTCTTCCAATGCTTAATAGAAAGTTTTGCATTAACTTTAAGGCAACTGAATTCTTGCTTGAAATTACACTCAGGCACACTATTCTGTTTCCTTATTTCCTTTCCTCACGGGGCTATTTTCCATGTTGGAGCCATTTGGCTTTTGTTACACTGCTTTTCAACTTGGGTTGCAGGTTAGCTAGTTATAATAATAACAATAATATGACCTTTGCAAACGCTTCTTATACACCCTCCTACTTGTCTCATATAATGCTATGTTCATGAGTAAAGATTCAATTAATTTTTTTGTGCTCTCACATTAAAAACTTCCGATACAGTAAAGAAAATACTAAGTTTTGGGATTATATGGGTCACTTAGAAAGTTCTATAAAGGAAAATAAAGAATAGTCTAATTAATGAAAACATTCAGCTACGTCACCCACTCCCAATAACAGTGTTCATACCTTGCATAAAAGGAACATCAGTACTGTAGTATACTCTCTTGAATAAATCGAATTATGAACACCTGGTATTTCAAGGATTGCAAGTGTTGCTCACCTACCCTATTCTTATCTATGTGCTTCAACAACATATTTCTAAAAAAAAAATACAATACAGTATTTCACTAGAGTACTGCATATATATGGAAAACTTGTGGGCTTCATAACAAAATTTCAATACCTAACTTCAATCACTGTGGATATATATAGTACTATCTTTGTCTAATAGGTTAATAGATTAATCCAAAATGAGTATTACAAATTCTATCAGGTATTAAAATCCCTTCTGTTATGAGAAAACACAAGACAATAAACCCTTTTCGCAACTTTCATCTTTCTAATACTACTTACATATCAATATCACTTTGTTAAAGACAAAAATAAACTTCTATATTAGAAATTATAAAACATTATTTCTGGGGCGGCCTGTGACGGCCGGTGAAAAGTCCTTCTTTGTACCTTTTCTAATATAAATCTTCCAAATATACTAGAGAAAGATAAAAGCATGGAATGCAGAGGTTACAACCCTCGCGCGAACACCTAATGGCTTCTCAGTTGCAGCCCTGTACCTTCTTCGACAGACACATTTCTACATAAATGATTTGTGTGAGTCTGTTTATTTATTTTGTTTGATTGAGAGATACTTCTGCTGTTTTGAAAGTTTACTGTATTTATGTTAATGAAAGGGAGAGCACAAAGAATAACTTTCCAGGATTTTGAAAATATTTGACCACAGTCAAAACTACTGTAAATGCAGCACAACCAATAATGGAGATACAATTAATTCTAAAAATTACATAGATAGTACAGTGCTGAAAGTAACAATTTTCCTGCAATCCATTTCTCAGGATGCACGACCCCTTTTTTCAGGAGTTCTAGGGTTATAAAATCGATATATATCTTATATGCAGTGCTTGTACTATAATCCTTATTATTGCAAGGTAAGCTATAACCATAGTTGGGATAGCAAGATACTATAAGCCCAAGGGCTCCAACAAAGAAAAAATAGCCCAATGAGGAATGGAAACAAGGATATAAACAAATTACAATAGAAGTAATAAATAATCAAACTAGAATGTTTTAGGAACAGTAACAACATTAAATTATATCTTTCATATACAAACTATAAAAAATAAAAATAAAAACTGTAAATTAATGAATATCCATAGTCGACAGAATAGTCAAGGGTAAAATTTGTGTTGGTATGATAAAGAAGAAAGCCAAAACATAACAGTCAGTAGACATAAGGAAGAAGAATAACCTCCATAGTCAGAAGATAAGTGTGCATACAAAGAATTTAAAGGATTCTATAAATTTATGAATGGTTGAGCTAATCTCACAATAAGTAATAGAATTTGGCATAATTACTTCCTACAACTCTTCTCTACTCATTAAACGTCCCAACTAATATCTACAGTACTGTACAAGGGATCTAATTTATTCAATTTATTTGCAGATGACTCACGAGTTAAGGCGGCGTTCAAAGAGAAACCCTACAAATATCTACCTAACTGGAAAAAAACTGAATGTGAATCATTATGTTATTAATCTGCCTCTTGAGTAATGGGTGAACGGTGCATATATTGTCATATTGTTTATAGTGTCCAAATATAAGAGAACCCTAAGAATACATTTACTGACCTAAAGATAAAAAGCAAAAGATTTATCATGTACAAAAGAATCCCAGACATACACCTCACTTGATATAAGACTTTTCTATACTGAGATAAGAGTATTCATAATTACAAAGTGCCAAAAGATTATTTGAACTAAATATTCAGATATAAATACTGGTTACACATCTAAATTGAATTATCACATTTTAACGAGAAATTCCGAAGGATAAAAGCAAGTACAGTAATGTACTTAACTTGCTATTCTAAATACTGTATACTATAGATTATTATTAAAGTAGTCCATTGATGAGCATCCAGTAATTATAACTGAGAATTTACAGCTTTTTAGATATGGTAATAAGTGCTCTTGGATTTGTGACTGACAAGGCAGGGCCGGTAAAGCTTAGTGCTCATGCCGGCAATGAAGAGACGGGCAGACCTCTCAGGACAAAAGACAGGGAGAGTGGGTGGGTATTACAAAGGTCTCCTCCTTTCATGAACATTTTTAATATAATCTTACTTAAAAGGAAATTCTCAATGTTTAATAGCGAACATTAAAAAGGTGGAAGTGTTAAGTGTACCATTCTCATTTGACAAGATTAGATTACAAAAAAATAGGGGCGAGTTAGAAAATAGAGATATTTATGTATTTGGATATATATACTGTATATACTGTATACATAACTTCAAAATGACATTTGTCACTCTAGAGCTCGCCGTACCAAGCATCAAGCAGACCGCTGGGATGCAGCAAGCCTCAGGGGTGTTATTGATAAAGCTATAGTTAAAATCAGCGAGAAATCAGGGACCGCTGTGCAATGTGGCCAGGATAGGCCAGGACTATAATGTATAGCCCAATGGACCACACTGGGAGAGGGATGTGCTCTTACACCAACACCTCTTGGGTGCGAATCCGTGATTCCTCATAAGAAAAAGCCAAGAAATCCGAAGAAAATTCAGTAAAGCGTCGTAAGTGGGCTGCAAGTGACGCAGCATCAAGGTTACCCGCTCCAGCTGATTAATGACTTCTGAGTAGTATGTGGGTCGCTGCGGCGGAGGTCGCCGCCGGAAGGAACGCGACCTGGACCTGCGTGACGAAGGCCGGCCACCCTGGCCCTGAGGCTGCTTACCCTGCAGGTTACACAGCACCTGTCAGACACCACTTCCACCGACACTCAAACAACCAATGCAGACACTCTGTACATGCAATTCTATGTCTAACATCTCGAAAAAAAAAAAAAAAAAAATCTTACTGGCCAGCAATTTATGCCCTATTATTAATCATTTTACTTAGCAACTTCCACTATTATTTTGCCATTAATTGTATGTCCTTATATCTTTTATCAATTAGATTTATCCTTGATTTGATGACGTGTGAAATAAAAATTTACCGTCCACACTTGTTAACTCTAGAAAGCATTACAAAAGCATATGAGAGAGAGAGAGAGAGAGAGAGAGAGAGAGAGAGAGAGAGAGAGAGAGAGAGAGAGAGAGAGAGAGAGAAACTTAACTGGCACTAAAAAATACAATTTTCAGGATAAACCAAATGGGAACTCAGCGGTATACTGAAAGCTATGGCACCAAAAGAGATACTGATTTTCAGTGTGTTGAACTTTATCTATAAAATACAATGATTGCTGGCATGTAAGAGACACACCTTTTGAAGTAACAGATAACAACAATATATGAATTTTGGGAAACAAACTAAAACAACAACTTTATGATTATATGGATAGCATTCACTCTTAGACCAACCGATTGTTTTTAATCACGCTGCTGCTTCGGGGTAACTTCACACACACGCACATGTCGAGCAACTAAATTCCGATTTTAATCCAAAATGGTCGCACAACTTATGAATTATTACAAGTTTCTAATGAAAATTCCATTAACAACACAAGATCACTATATCTTAATTTTAAATCTTTCCTAATTACATTTACCACAATTTATGAATCCAAGATTTATTTACCACACAACGTAAAAGGTCTTCTAAGTTTCCTGTTCAACAATACTCATGGCCTTGGTTATGTCAGAGCAGACACGCAAACTAATATATGTGAAGCTAATTAAGTACCACAAATGATTCTAGATCAAAATAGAATTGAAATGGCATTAAACAGAGCCTTTTAACATACATTAAAATCTTACTCACATTGTAACACTCAACATATATGTGTAGATACATATAATTTTTTCTTGTATCAAAAGAGGTCATGGTTCATTCTCTGCTATGAAAATTTCATAGTCAGATAAAAGGATCTTATTTACAAATTAATTCTTGATATAATCTAGAATTGACATTTCAATGTAAGGGTAATATTCACTGAAAAAAATCACTAACCATAACTTGGTTATATGTATCTTGACTGTAAACTGGCTAATTATTTCATGAAATTAAGAAATGAAACATTAAATCTTGATGACTAACAAGAAAATTTACTGAAAGATCAGTTAAAAACAACCCCTCCTCTTATAAGTAATTTCTCTCCTTTGAGGAATATAAAAATATTTTTCAATAAAATTGACAGAATTCCTCTTTAATATGGGGTCGAGAAATACAGACATCTTTGACATTTTTGGACACAAAAAAAGCTAAGCTTACAAAGCCTTGATACTATGAACCATTCTAACCAATATTAACACATCCTTCTTAATTCACATGATGCCGGATAACTTATAATCATCTCTTCTTGATTCAAGACAGTGTCTAGACTTTCAAAGCTTGGTGCAGTTTAAAACTTCTGCTTAAGGAAAGCACACACAATTTATATTAACTTCCTTCACAAAGAATCACCTCTCTCTCATACTCATTCACTACATTAGTTTTGTCTCAGTTTGTCAGCCTTCATATATACATATGAGAAAGGTTTATGAATACAAATCCTTAATGTGACAATAGTGTAGTCTATACAAATTACAATCTTGATGTAATTCTCATTCAATGGATGAGTACCATGTCTAAACTTTTTGATTCTTGATGTAATTCTCATTCAATGGATGAGTACCATGTCTAAACTTTTCGAATCTTGATGAAATTCTCAGTCAGTGTATGAGTACCATATCCAAACATTTACAATGTTGATGAAAATCTGTACGAGTAACAAGTCTAAACATTTTGAATCTTGATGAAGTGATCATTCAGTGTATGAATACCATGTCTAAACATTTCAAATATTTATTAAATTCTCCTTCAGTGTATGGGTACCATGTCTAAACATTTCAAATCTTGAAATTCTCATTCAGTGTATGAATACTATGTCTAAACATTTCAAATCTTGATTAAATTCTCCTTCAGTGTATGGGTACCATGTCTAAACATTTCAAATCTTGATGAAATTCTCATTCAGTGTATGAGTACCATGTCTAAACATTTTGAAACTTTCAATTCTCATTCAGTGTATGAGTACTATATCCAAACATTTACAATGTTGATGAAATTCTCATTCAGTGTACGAGTAACATGTCTAAAAATTTTGCATTTTGATGAAGTTCTCATTCAGTGTATAAATACCATGTCTAAACATTTCAAATCTTGATTAAATTCTCATTCAGTGTATAAATACCATGTCTAAACATTTCAAATCTTGATTAAATTCTCCTTCAGTGTATGGGTACCATGTCTAAACATTTCAAATCTTGATTAAATTCTCCTTCAGTGTATGAGTATCATGTCTAAACATTTCAAATATTGATGAAATTCTCATTCAGTGTATGAGTATCATGTCCAAACATTTTGATTGTTGATGAAATTATCATTTCAATGTACGAGTACCATGTCTAAACATTTTGAATCTTGATGAAATTCTGTTTCAGTGTATGAATACCATGTCTAAACATTTCGAATCTTTATAAAATTCTCATTCAGTGTATGAGTACCATGTCTGAACATTTCAAATCTTGATGAAATTTTCATTCAATGTGTGAGCACCAAATCTAAATATTCCAGAATCTTGATGAAATCCTCATTCAATGCATATCAGCTACTTGATATTTTCACATAAATGGAAATGGTAAATAATGGAGTGCTGTACATTGGTAAGCCCTTTACCAGGAACTAAACCGATTTTTCGTAGCGTTTTTACAAAGATACAAGCTCCAAGACAAAGTGAAGTTCACGTAATTAAAGAAAACCTAAAAACACCTGTATCTAACATCATCATCAGCAGTCGTTGCTAGTCCACTACAGAACAAAGGCCTCAGACATGTCCTTCCACTTGTGTCTGTTTATGGTCTTTCTATGCCAGTCTATACCCGCAAATTTCCTTGGCTTGTCAATCCATTGTATTCTCTTTCTTCTCCTGCTTTGTTACCAGTCTCTAGGGACCCATTCTGTTGATCTTTTTGTCCATCTAATATGTTATTCTCATTACATGTCTACAGTATTCCTTTTTCTTACATGTTATTAGAATATCCTCTACTTCTGTTTGCTCTTGTATCCATGTTGCTCTTTTTCTGTCTCTTAGTGCTATTCCCATCATTATTCTTTATGTAGCATCTAACATATTCTTAACAAATTCCAGTAACTCAAATAAATTGAATATGAAAGAGCAATTACCAATTGCAATATACAATAATTCTTTGAAGTTACAAATGTTTATTCCAATGAGATATGAATTCAGGGTGCAGTATTATAAAGATAAAAAGATTAATAGCTAACACCGTAAACCTTTACTAATATATGGTTACTATATTTTACCAGGGAAAATATCACAATATATAACTGTTCCGTAACTAAAATGCATACCAACGCTATCTATAGGGGTATCACTTTCAGCGAAGCTGAAAGACGAGCCACTTGACTTTTAGCGAGAATTACCCCCCCACCCGCTAGTTAGCGGGAGGGTGGGGGTAGTAACTACCCCTCTCATTCACACACCCTGGCTGTGAACCTCACTTTACATTTGGCTTGGGTAGAGAGAGACAGTCTCTCTTCCCTCTCCAACTTTTCTGGCCATATGACTTATTTTTTCTTAATTTTGTTTTTTTTTATATATATATGAAAACATTCTTAAGGCTTTTATATATATTTTAAGTTTTTAGTTACAGTGAATATTGCTGTTTGTGTGACAGTATAGTGTGGCAGGTTCTCAAGGGTGGGGAACCTTCACTTACGATCTCTACCCTTGAACAACGGACAACCCGTAAGTTGGAGACCTTCCGAGTGACTAAGCCACAGCCGCAGGGGAGTCGTTATCATTTGGATACTCCTCCATTCGGATGTTACCGTCGCCCTCCCCCGTACTTGTTCTTAGAGGAAATTTGCTTGTGGCTTTCACAGAGTTTGACCTCGGTCTTGCTCTTTCTCACTAACAACGGCACTCACTTTACATAAGTGGCCGGCAGATCCTCTGTGGTGGAACACCTTTCCCTTTCGCGAGTTAGGTTGCATTTCTGAATGGTTTTCTTCATTAATTAAGTTGAAATAATAACTGCTTGTAATTTAACTACTGTATTCAGCTTTAACATCGCACACCTTCATGCGATGGTCCAATGGCCATTCTTGCCAATGGAGGGTGTGCATGACTTTTGGCTTGTCTGCTCACTCTTGGGGAACCCCCTTCTCACCGGAGTGTTGAGTGGTTCTCCCGAGAAGACTGTTTTGTCAGCTGAATAAATTAATTGTAAGTATTTTTCTTTTTTGTTACAGTTTTTACGCTGCCACTCTCCTTCTCCCGTCGATGTCGGCCGGCAAAGGGAGTGAGCAGTACTTAACTTGTGTCTGTTCTCTTAGGGGACACCTTTCCCGTACGCAGATTAGGTGCTCCTCCCGAGAAAGTGTTTCTTGCATAATTTGTTTTTATGTTCCTCGGTTAGCGATGTCGTACTTCTTTGTTCAGCTAATCTGGCCGTGCCACTCGTTCTTGTGGAATCTGCTGTTCCTGCACTGTCACTTTCCTTTTCCCCTGTGCCAGTGGCAGCTCCTGATCAGCCCGCTATCTTCGAGGAACTAGCTCCGGCTATTTTTTCTAAGATAGCGCTCACTGCAGACCTTCACCTTGAACAAACAATGCTTGTTGATAGGAAGCAAAGAGCTCTGCCTGTAAGTCCACGTCCAGGGGTCGGACTACTTTCCCTCCCGAGGGAGAGTTATCCTCCCAAGGTGTTGGTCTGTTCTCCCTTCCGAGGGAGAACTTCCCTTCATCATCTCTGTCTAGCAACCTTCCTTCTCGCCTGAGGGGAGAATTGCTGAAAGCTACAACTCATCGGCTCTTGCAGTTTCTTCGCCAAAGACTACACTCCCCCTATGCAGAGCCAAATCTTCTGTTGGGGATGGAGCAAAGTCCAAGGCAAGTCTCTCCTGGGGATGGTCACCTCTCTCGCTCGTGAATGAGGACCCCCATCCGGAGACCTTCCAGAGATCTTCCTGCTGAGCAATCTTCCCTGTGGAGGATCGTCATCATCACCGCCGAGCTCGCTGAGTTCGTGGTCCTCCTCGTCGCCTCAGATCGCTCTTTCGTCTTTAGCAAAGAGACATCTGCTTGGCTCATCGTCGACCTTTGCCGAACAATCCCATTCGGAGGATCATCAAGGACCTCGCCGCTCACCCAATCGTCAGCTATCATCACCTTCACCAAAATATCATCAGCCTGACAAGTCTTGCCAGTCTCGCCGTTCACCCGCTGGTTCCCGACCCTCGCTTGTCTCACCGGAGTCTCCTCGGACTCGCCGTTCGCCTGTCCAATGCTCCTCTCCAACCTCTCGCCATCCAACTGCTGTTTGTGGTTCGCCGTCGCCCATTGAATCTCCGGATTCCCAACCTGCTGTTGGCTTCTCGCCAATCGCCGATTGACAACTCGTCATTTGCCAATTACCAGCTCGTAGTTTGCCGATCGCCAACTTGTCGATTGCCTGATCGCCTTTCACCGATCGTGTAATCTCCAGCTCGCCAATCGCTGATCTCCAGCTCGCCAATCACTGATCTCCAGCTCACCGATCGCCTATCGCCAGCTTGCCAACTCGGCGATCACCAATTCACCAATCGTCGAACCACACTGCTGTTTTTCAGCTCAGTGATTGCTGATCTCCAGCTTGCCGAGTGTTGTCTCAGATCTCCGCTCGCTGATCGCCTACCTATAGCTCTCCGATTGCCGATCACCAGTTCACAGCTAGACCATTCGACTGTTTGCCTATTTGCAGCTCTCCAATCGTCAGCTTGTCGATGGCCAGCCTACCAACTGTCAGCTCGGCAATTGCAAGCTCATCAATCGCTGATCGCAAGCTCAGCGATCGCTGATCACCACGCCGATCGCCTGCTCGCTGATTGCCAGTTCTCCTATTCGTCAGATCTCCAATTCGCCAGCTCGGCAATCGCTGATTCAATGGCTAAACGATCTTCAGCTTCTTACCTATCGCCGATCGGCATTTGCCATATTGCCATGCTACAGCTCTCTGTTTGTCAACTTGACGTTCGTTTACTTGTCCTTCGCTGCTCGTCACCTTGTGTTCATCACTAAGCCAGCTCAAGATTGTCTTCTAGCTCTTCTCCCTTGGGCTTACGCTACTTCCGTAGCCTTCCCATGTAGAACTGAAGGGGCTGCTCCTGAGAGTCTCTCTTCAGAGAGTACAGTACTCTCATAAAGACGATATAGATTGTATTTTCACCTCTCTCTTGGGCTTACGCTACTTCGGCAGCCCTCCCATGTAGAGTTGAAGGAGTTTAACTCAGATTTCCTTCGGGGAACCTAATCCAGCACTCTCCATTGATGACTGGGGTAATGCACGAGGGCTAACCTTGGCGCTTAATACCCCTCTCGCCTTTTGGGTTTTATTTGTTTTTCACAAATAGGGATTCTTTGGTTCCCGAAATTTTCACCACCTTCTGTGAACTTCGAAGAACTCTCATTCAAGTTGCCAGGTTCTTCATCGAATCCGGCATGTTCGCATGCGGGTGTTCATCCATCATGTTCTTCATCTACACTTCGTTCCTACTACAGAACGGCTTACCTGCTATGTGCCTCAAAGACCAGGTAGCTGCTTTGGCTGCTACCTCCTCCCTTATTTCACATATAGTACTGTATAGGACTATCACGCGAGAAGTTTTGCATGGATAGGAACTGCACTAGTTATGCAGTTTCTGACAACAAATCAAATCTCAGGTGCAGTTGTAGAGGCAGACCCCTTGAATCTGTCCCTCCCCCTGCATTGGGGAGGCACAACCCCATGGGGTTCCCACCTCCCTCATTCTCTTATTTTTAGAAGATTGAATTCAGTGCTGCCTAACATGACAGCTATGGCAACTTAGTTGCTAGAATTCCAGTCAACCTTGGGATGGGTGACCCATTAGAACACCAGAGGTTGGCGGCAACTTGTGTACTCCCGGTCTCCGTCAGCCTATACATCCTCGGACCTTCATGTAAGCACCTTCAGCCTCCATCTGCGAAATCCTTTGCTGTAGAAACATATTTGCACAATCCTTCATGAGACTCAGTCTTGATTGTGAACTCGGAAAATGACTCCCTTCCGTAACCAGAGCTCTCCCTTCAACCGGAGTTATTCGAAAGAAAGATCTACCTTTCTCATCTTAGAGCAAATGTTTTTTCAGTAACTGTAAAACCCCTCCTATGTGCTCGAAATACTCGGCTAATTTTTTTCTCAAAGGACATAGAGTCCACATCCAACCCGCAAAAGATACTTACTTGTCTCTTCCATCTTCCTTTAGGATGTGATCATAACATCCGGTCTCACGGGAAGAAGCAGTTTGTCAAGATACCGTTGAGCTACTTCGGTTACTTCTTACAGAAGTCTCTAGCTTAGCCTCTCTTCATGGAATGAGTTTGATATTCAAACCTTGTCATATGAGGGGAAGACTTGTGGTCATACAAATAGTTAGCCCATGGCTTCCTGTACAGGATTGACCACTAGGACTAATACTCCTACTCCCCTTTTCGGGACATCCGTCTTCAGCCTGTCATATCGGGGAATGGTGCATCAATTTAGCTATGCCACGAGGGTTGTCACAAGGGTTTCTACCCTAAGGTCAATCTTCCCCAACAAGATCGGTCTCTTCTCTGAAGATTTCCAAGGACTGGCTGATCCTGACAATCTCGAACTCCTCCAAGACATGTCAAGTTAACCACGGTTTGAGAATGGGAGTAATCTCATAAGAGACCTGACTGTCATATTGAATACGGATATCTATAGACATGGTCATCAGCCTGCAGAAACTTCCGCAGGTTCGATAACATCGCATCAGTATCCGTCGAATCCAACCTCTTCAAGAACTGCCAGATTTCAGGTCCTTCGGTGCCAGGTATCTTTCTTTCCTCCAGTTCTCTATGAGATCTCAGCAAGAGACTGTCCTGATAAGGAGGTTGCCAGATGAATTTCTCATCCAGGGATTCAATCTCCTCGGTTCTTCCCCGAATTAATTTCTCCCTCTAGGTGCATCAAAGAAGAGGGAAGAGGCATTCTGTGCCACTCAGACTCCAGGCTGTGGTCAGAGTCCAAACAGTACTGCCTCTTAAACCTTTCAGAGATGGGGGTCAACTTTCCTGCAGGCAAGATGTACCATCCCCTTTCAAGGTGAACTCTGTTTTGAGCTACGGCTCGTTTCTCATACAACGCCTGATGTCTACCTTCAACTTGGGCTAAAACTCGGGGATGGGAAACAGAGTGCGCCCAAGAGGATCGCCTCTAGGTGCTGGAATTCTTCCTTTTGTTGTGGAAAGAGTTACTATCTATGGCAGCAGATGTTGATCATGTCCTTCTTCCGTTGGTGTCCCCTTCTGAGGATTCTTCCAGCGAAGAGAGGGATTCATCCACTCCCCTGCTGAGGAAGTCGTTCTTCCACCAGCTCCAATGCATCAATCTTCCTGCTTGCTGGAATGATCTTTGACAACGGCAGAAAACGTTGGCCGTCTTTACCATCAGCGAGAGAATCTTCCTTTTACTGGTTGGTCTCCCCTTCGGGGGATTCCTCCCACCGGAATTGGGTTCGCCCATTCCCTTCAGAGCAGGCCTCATCATCAGCAGTCTTGTCTCGTTAGAATACTCGTCTCACCTACTGACGTAGATCCTGAGAGATCATTCGGGTATTGGTTTCATCCATTCCCTGCCCTTGATCTTCCGGAACAAGCTATCAGACTCATCTCGCCAGCAAGACTCATCTTACCCAGCAGACTCGTCTTGTCAGTGAGATTTGCCTTACCCAGCAGACTCTTCATGCCCAGTCAACTCATCTGCAACTCCCGACGGAGATACTGAGAGAACCATCACAGAGACTCTAATAACCTCATGTGAACAAATCTTTCACAAAGCAGTATCTTCGCTGCGACTTCATGCTTGAAGACTATCCAGCTCCTCCTCTCTCAGGGAGTTTCTCCCGCGACAGATTGCAAAGAGAATCGTCTGGATACCTGGATAGATCTTTGGCTTCGGCCAATCCAGGATAAGTGGACTGTAAGCTGGTATCACAGAAGGGGTATCCCTCCTCTTGATACCACTACACCAGCATTAGGGGTCTTCCTCTGTTATCTTCAGGAGAAAAGCTTTTCTTGGTCTCGGCAATGAAAGGCCATTACTAGACCTTTCTTCCACGTTGGCATCGCCCCTAAGGAGTTTTGAGCCTAAAGCAGCAGAGATCGCCTGACCTTGATGACAGGTCTCCCACTTGTGTTGGCTTTAGCAAAGTCGGCTGACTCTAAGGGACACCCTTAATGTCCCTTACTCAAGACTATGAGCCAAGTAATGCTCGACCTCGTTTTTGGCAGCTCAGATCCCAGAATCCGAACCCTGGGAGTTCTTCACAGCATCACCAATGATCCAGATCAACAGTTACTATGTCAAAGAGTATCTGGAAGCCCTTCCTCAAACAAACTATGAGAGCTTGCTCCGAGAGTCAACACTTTTTATCAGCACGGGGAAGGTCAAGAAGAGGATCACGAAGAACACAATCTCTGCCTGGATTTGCAAGGTCATTGACCTCACACTGAATCCAGATCACACAATGTTAGGGGCATTGCTATGTCCCTGGCACTCAAACGAAACTACTCTATGGCACAGGTTCTACAAGTGGACGTGTGGAAGCGTAAGATGGCCTTCACCGCCCACTAGCTGCAAGACGTAACCAACAGGAGACTTGATACGTTCTCTATTGGTCCTGTGGTGGCTGAACAATAACTGGTATAACACCTCAAGCTCCTTGATGGACAAGTAGCAGGAGGTTGAGGTCATTGGTTACCTGGTTTTAGTCTGAGTGAATGATTACTAAGAACTGACTCTTTCTTTTCTTCATCCTCCCCTCTCTTGGGGAAATCAGCATCCAGGGTCCTCTGCAAAGCTAACCTCAACCAACTGCAGGTAAACCATTGTTCCCTTGTGTAACCTGGTATTGTGTCAATACTGTTACGTCCCCATACCTTATCAAGGGGGTTACTGGGTACGTCTTGGTGATCTTCGACGATTCCTGTGACTCGGAAGAACTCTTTCCTTGACAGTCACATTGCTAGTATTACAAACACACAGCTTGAGTAGGCCGCAAACCATGCACAGCAAGGTTTTAGTGAAGTATAGGGTTTCCACCTACTATGTGTTAACACAAATAGAGAGGAATACACGGGTCAAAGCCAAAAGAAACAGATTGGCACGGGACTTTCACCCTCCTAATGGGTGAGTCAACCCCTATAAATAGTGTTGATTTGTATTTTAGTTACTGAACAAATGACAAATTTCGAAGTAATTTGTATTTTACTTAATACAAATTGGCCTGCCAGTACCGGTTCTCCTTGAAGTCCTACCTCCAAGCAAAGTGAGGTTCACAGCCCAGGTGTGTAAGTGAGAGGGGTAGTTACTAACCCTCCCCCAGGCTAACTAGCGGGTGGGTGGTTAACCCTCCCAAAAAGTCTAATGGCTCGTCTTTCAGCTTTGCCAAAAGTAATACCCCTATAAATAGCTACGGGTTTGTATCGTTAGGAAAAATACAAATTACTTCCAAATTTGTCATACTATCTACACTATAAAAAATTGTGTTTTTCTGGTGAAAAATTCTCAGATAATAATTTTGTTTAAATTTCAGAGGTAATCTTGTAAAACTTGAAAAAAAATTCCACAACATAATAGATTCAACTGCTAAGTAATTACATGTATCAACAAGAGCTCTTTACCAACCTTTAGAAATGAATTTTGTTTACAAGTGCAAAAAGAACTTCGTCGGCCTACTAAATTAAATTAAATTAAAAGCATCTTTGCTATGGCAGTATAAATGCTCTTATGAGTATGTTATATTGAGAGATTGGATTGCCATTAAGATTATAAAATGTAGGCCTTACGCCAAGTACTGGACTGGGGCATCAAAAGCCCATCAGTGCTATATAATACAAATTAATCAACCATACCCGTACACTCATACCATTTAGTATCATTTCAACCAATAAAACCAAGCAGACCACTTTCGTACAATAACAGTGAAATGTGAAACAAGAAGAGATTAATAAGATTAAATATAAGAATCAATAAAATTAATTAAAGCCTGTGATATAACCCAATAATCTGCAAACATTTTTTCAAGTTAAGGGCAATATAATTTTCCCCCAGTATATCTCTTAAAGGTTTGTCCTGGAGTGAGGTTTTAATCAAATCCCAAATGAAAAAAAAATCATCTCTACCGCAGAGTTATTTTTAAATTCTTGAAAATCAAAAACATTACTTAGGTCCAATGAGATGCACTTGAATCAAATTCTATAAGGATAGACCAGTTTATGTTAAACGTGTTCCAGGTCCCGAAGCTTGCAACTATGGACATAATGTGCATAATATACAAACCCTTAAAACTAAGTCACGGTTGAGTGATTATGATACAGGATAACTAAGCTAAATTCTCAAACAGTTGATCCTCTTTTGATTCTATGTATCTGATTAAAAATTAGTTATGTTTTATAAACTATAAAGTTTATCACACCTAAACACCTCACAAAAGCACACCTACACATAGTAAAAAAACCATTCCTACAAGAAATAGGTACGTCTTCCACACCCCTTGTGATGTGATATGTTAAAATAGCAAATTCCTTAAGCACTCCAAGGAGGAGGAAACCTTAGTGGGCCGACATCACCTTTCATGACAAGTTATCTCAATATGGGAGAAAGCATAAAAAACACATAACAGTATAACATACGACTGAAGACACATATACACATGCATCCTGGCCCAAGAGCTGAGGTGTGGGAGGGACCCCCATAGGACACGTTCAAGATGGTCCAGCAGGAGAGAGCTGTCTGGGACTACTACGATAACTCTCGCCGTATTCCTCACATTGCACGTTCTACTTCTATTGGACTTCCCAATTGCCTTTCAATACTGTGTTCCTCCAGCTGCCATATCAGTTACAGGACTCTGAATTTATAGAGAGCAAGGCAACACATGAACAACCACATGTTGTCTAGAGTAAAACACTAAATTTTGGCAAACTGTTCTACGGTTATACTGCTGGAACACAGATTATCGAGACAAAATCTCAGAGTAAAGCTTCAGTTCTATCCTTGACTCAACATCAATCTTACAATAGGCTTTGATAAAACTGACTGACAATAACTGAAGTTCTACCCTCAAAATCTTTTTTTTTCTCTACAACGTCCAAACTAGAATGCTTCTCTCTAATGTCTTCACTAGCGAGTGGTTATTATTCTAGCAACTCTAATAAGAAAGAGGCATCATGACAGCCACTAGGACAAAGCCGACTGCAAGCAGCAGCAGCATCAGCACCAGCAGCAGCTACACATATCACATCAACTACACACGATCTGAAAGAGGAGGGGGGGTCACACGAGATCATACCCACGACTTAGTTTACTTTTTTTGCGGTTTTCACAGACAACTGCCTTGCTTTCTCCTGAGCCCTTCTTCCCATCCCTGTGGGAATCAGGTCAGATCATGATACTCCACCTCAGGTTAACGTAAACCAGGCCACCACGCTGAATACATATGGGTAATGGATGCGTCTACACTATCTTCTTATCCTCTGATTACAGCTGGACTTTGGGTCTTGTGTGTTTGGGGGGGGGGGGGTTGGTTTTCAAACAAGGGACTCGCACTAGATGTGTTCTATAAACGGTGACTTGTACTGATCAATTCTAGATGTTATCAGCAATAATTAATGGTGTGGGGAATGGGTGTTTTAAGATGTTATTGCTAGACAATATCTTATGTATATCTAAGGGGTAAGTAAAAATGGGGCAGCTCTTACTGAAGAGAACTGAGAAGCTGGCAACACCAGCTATTTTTTACACTGGCCTGCTAATCGTGCCCGGTCTGGGTCAGGTCGACTAAGATGGGTTTGGGGACGACATGGAGACTAGACCAAACACAAATTATAGCAACAGCGAGATTGTTACCGGTGAGATTGACTCGTTATTCCTCTCAGGTCCAGCAATATGGTCATGTGGGGAGACTTGTACCTTTTCCATCTTAGACAGGTGGAGGGCATAGGTGTCCCGTGCCCGGAACTGCATAAACCGCATGTTGGACGACTGCGACAGCTCTGTGATGATCTTTATATTTGGGAAGAACCTAAGTTCAAAGACAAAAGAGAATCAAAGTTAAAAGACAAAAAAGAACCAACGTTAAAAGATAAAACATATACTTTTAAAATCTCTTTCATCGGGACAGAAAAGCGTCTGCGGTTATGTTATCAACTTGAAAAGAAAAATGAATACCGAAAAAAAAAAGTCCTCAACTTACAAAATAGGTTCCAAAAAGCTGTTTGTAAGTTAAATTAGTCGAATTTTATTAAATTCTGGCCTAGGGTAGGCTTCACCTAACTCACATGCCTACAATTTTCAGCTGGAAAAGTCAAGAGATAGTCCCGTTTCCTATTGCAAATGTCGTCTTGCTTAATGCATTAAATTATATAATATTGTTTGATTACAGTATTTCTTTATGAAATTTTGATACAATATCTGAGATTTATGATTTTAGTTGGATTTGTGTATGTATCTCTGAATGCTTTTAATTTGAAGACCTTCTAATGAGAAAGACTTGAAAACTTGTAACATATCTATAGGCTTTATCACTTTTCCTTAGAAGTTAATTCAAGTTATACCAACAGGGGATTTTGAGGAGGGAGAAGTCTAATTGGAAAGGGATCTCTGGTAGTGGTATCACTCGCCCCAGTTTTAATACCGACACCCTTTAGGGGTGAGCAAGCTGGATATATTCCAAGCATTCCATCTATTTCTGGGCTAGGGACCTGTGTCGCCCAGTGAAATGCTCCTTAAAGCACCATTTCAAAGGTATAAATACTGGTAAATATACCTTTGAAATGGTGCTTTAAGGAGCATTTCACTGGGCGACACAGGTCCCTCGCCCAGAAATAGATTTTTCCTTCGTCAAAATCCCTTTTAAATGCACAGAATTCATTTTAAAAGCTGGAAAAAAAACTGCAGTAATATTAGTATAGAAAACGCCACATACTTGAACATAGTTTGGACGGCGACAATTGTATTACAGTCAGAGAGAGTATCTTCCTCAGCAGAATTGTTAAGCTCTTTGTTGACCACAACTACATTCTCTGCTAGGTTGATCCCTGCTCGTAGCAAATCGTCTAAACTGAAATTGAAAAAGTATGGATAAAAACTATATTACCACAAAATTTGGTTGAATCTTATATGGTTTTTCTATGTACATAAAAATAAGGGAATTTTAAAATTAAAATCTATTATTTCTATACTCACCTTAAGTTCCTATTGCTTGTCTCTGGAAGTTTGGTTATACTGACATTTCTCCCTAAAACTAAAAACATTCCCAGTTTCTTTCCTTCTAATAGACTCAGGCTTCTAGTAAAGTAATGACACAATCTACTGGTTAGTGACAATAACAAGGGCTTCCTCAAGCCATACTGCCTTTGTCTTCAGTTGCAAAGTTGAAACTTTTCCCTAACCTCTTGACACAATAAGTCAGTGGGGAGAAAGGTGGCCATGTGCTGAATATGAACATCAAGTCATCAAGCAAATATAGAAAATAACAAATTTTATCATCAAAATTCCCTGTCGTTCATATGGCTGACTCCCACACACTGATGAAGATTGGTTGCCAGTGGAAGGAGAGATAAAAGAATCAATTAAGATTAACATTCACCTGTAGTCTACTTTTATCGTAACTAATCCTCAAAAAATGTTATTTTCATTAGTAAAATAAATTTTTGAATATACTTACCCGATGATCATGTAGCTGTCAACTCCGTTGCCCGACAGAAATCTACGGTCGGGATACGCCAGCGATCGCTATCCAGGTGGGGGTGTACACAACAGCGCCATCTGTGAGTAGGTACTCAAGTACTTCTTGTCAACAAGAACTCAATTTTCTCCTCGGTCCACTGGTTCTCTATGGGGAGGAAGGGAGGGTTCTTAAATTCATGATCATCGGGTAAGTATATTCAAAAATTTATTTTACTAATGAAAATAACATTTTTCAATATTAATCTTACCCGATGATCATGTAGCTGATTCACACCCAGGGTGGTGGGTGGAGACCAGCATACATGTTAACAAAAGAAGCTAAGTATCCCGTATTTCATTTTATCAGTTATTCAAAATAACAAACATAAAATAAATAAGTACCTGGTAAGGAAGTCGACTTGAACTATTACTCTGCCTTTTTTAAGTACGTCTTCCTTACTGAGCCTAGCGGTCCTCTTAGGATGCTGAACGACTCCTAGGTGCTGAAGTATAAAGGGCTGCAACCCATACTAAAGGACCTCATCACAACCTCTAACCTAGGCGCTTCTCAAGAAAGAATTTGACCACCCGCCAAATCAACCAGGATGCGGAAGGCTTCTTAGCCTTCCGTACAACCCAAAAAACAACAATAAAAAGTATTCAAGAGAAAGATTAAAAAGGTTATGGGATTATGGGAATGTAGTGGCTGAGCCCTCACCTACTACTGCACTCGCTGCTACGAATGGTCCCAGGGTGTAGCAGTTCTCGTAAAGAGACTGGACATCTTTGAGATAGAATGATGCGAACACTGACTTGCTTCTCCAATAGGTTACATCCATAACACTCTGCAGAGAACGGTTCTGTTTGAAGGCCACTGAAGTAGCAACAGCTCTCACTTCATGTGTCCTTACCTTCAGCAAAGCAAGGTCTTCTTCCTTCAGATGAGAATGTGCCTCTCTAATCAGAAGCCTGATGTAGTAAGAAACTGCGTTCTTAGACATCGGTAGAGTAGGCTTCTTGATAGAACACCATAAAGCTTCTGATTGTCCTCGTAATGGCTTTGACCTTCTTAAATAGTACCTAAGAGCTCTTACTGGGCAAAGTACTCTCTCTAGTTCGTTCCCCACCAAGTTGGACAGGCTTGGGATCTCGAACGACTTGGGCCAAGGACGGGAAGGAAGCTCGTTTTTAGCCAAAAAACCGAGCTGCAAGGAACATGTAGCCGTTTCAGATGTAAAACCTATGTTCCTGCTGAAGGCGTGGATCTCACTGACTCTTTTAGCTGTTGCTAAGCACACGAGGAAAAGAGTTTTTAATGTGAGGTCCTTAAAAGAGGCTGATTGGAGCGGTTCAAATCTTGATGACATTAGGAACCTTAAAACCACGTCTAGATTCCAGCCTGGTGTGGACAACCGACGTTCCTTTGAGGTCTCAAAAGACCTAAGGAGGTCCTGTAGATCTTTGTTGGTGGAAAGATCCAAGCCTCTGTGGCGGAATACCGCTGCCAACATACTTCTGTAACCCTGGATCGTAGGAGCTGATAGGGATCTTACGTTCCTTAGATGTAACAGGAAGTCAGCAATCTGGGTTACAGTGGTACTGGTTGAGGAAACTGCATTCGCCTTGCACCAGCTTCGGAAGACTTCCCATTTAGACTGATAGACTCTGAGAGTGGATGTCCTCCTTGCTCTGGCAATCGCTCTGGCTGCCTCCTTCGAAAAGCCTCTAGCTCTTGAGAGTCTTTCGATAGTCTGAAGGCAGTCAGACGAAGAGCGTGGAGGTTTGGGTGTACCTTCTTTACGTGAGGTTGACGCAGAAGGTCCACTCTTAGAGGAAGAGTCCTGGGAACGTCGACTAGCCATTGCAGTACCTCGGTGAACCATTCTCTCGCGGGCCAGAGGGGAGCAACCAACGTCAGCCGTGTCCCTTTGTGAGAGGCGAACTTCTGAAGTACCCTGTTGACAATCTTGAACGGCGGGAATGCATACAGGTCGAGATGGGACCAATCCAGCAGAAAGGCATCCACGTGAACTGCTGCTGGGTCTGGAATCGGAGAACAATACATCGGGAGCCTCTTGGTCATCGAGGTAGCGAATAGATCTATGGTGGGCTGACCCCACAGGGCCCATAGTCTGCTGCAAACATTCTTGTGAAGGGTCCACTCTGTGGGGATGACCTGACCCTTCCGGCTGAGGCGATCTGCCATGACATTCATATCGCCCTGAATGAACCTCGTTACCAGCGAAAGCTTTCGATCTTTTGACCAAATGAGGAGGTCCCTTGCGATCTCGAACAACTTCCTCGAATGAGTCCCTCCCTGCTTGGAGATGTAAGCCAAGGCTGTGGTGTTGTCGGAGTTCACCTCCACCACCTTGTTTAGCTGGAGGGACTTGAAGTTTATCAAAGCCAGATGAACCGCCAACAACTCCTTGCAATTGATGTGAAGTGTCCTTTGCTCTTGATTCCATGTGCCCGAGCATTCCTGTCCGTCCAGTGTCGCACCCCAGCCCGTGTCCGATGCGTCCGAGAAGAGACGGTGGTCGGGGGTCTGAACAGCCAATGGTAGACCTTCCTTGAGAAGAATGCTGTTCTTCCACCACGTTAGAGTAGACCTCATCTCTTCGGAAACAGGCACTGAGACCGCCTCTAGCGTCATGTCCTTTATCCAGTGAGCAGCTAGATGATACTGAAGGGGGCGGAGGTGGAGTCTCCCTAACTCGATGAACTGGGCCAGCGATGAAAGTGTCCCTGTTAGACTCATCCACTGCCTGACTGAACATCGGTTCCTTCTCAGCATGCTCTGGATGCATTCTAGGGCTTGATTGATCCTTGGGGCCGACGGAAAAGCCCAAAAAGCTCGACTCTGAATCTCCATACCTAGATAGACAATGGTCTGGGATGGGACGAGCTGGGACTTCTCTATATTGACCAGGAGGCCCAATTCCTTGGTCAGATCCATAGTCCATCTGAGATTTTCCAGACAGCGACGACTTGTTGGAGCTCTTAAAAGCCAGTCGTCCAAATAGAGGGAGGCTCTGATGTCTGCCAAGTGAAGGAATTTCGCAATATTCCTCATCAGTCTGGTAAACACAAGAGGTGCCGTGCTTAGGCCAAAGCACAGGGCTTGGAACTGGTACACAACCTTTCCAAAGACGAACCTTAGGAAAGGTTGGGAGTCTGGATGGATGGGGACGTGAAAGTACGCGTCTTTCAGGTCTAACGAGACCATCCAGTCCTCCTGCCTGACCGCTGCTAGGACCGACTTCGTCGTCTCCATCCTGAACGTCTGCTTGGTGACAAAAGCATTGAGAGCACTGACGTCCAGCACCGGTCTCCAACCTCCTGTCTTCTTCGCTACCAGGAAGAGACGGTTGTAGAAGCCCGGGGATTGATGGTCCCGGACTATGACTACCGCTTCCTTTTGTAGCAAGAGCGACACCTCTTGTTGCAACGCTAGCCTCTTGTCCTTCTCCTTGTAGTTGGGAGAGAGGTTGATGGGAGATGTAGCTAGAGGGGGACTGCGGCAGAACGGAATTCTGTATCCCTCCCTTAGCCACTTCACAGACTGAGCGTCTGCACCTCTGCTCTCCCAAGCTTGCCAGAAGGTCTTGAGTCTGGCTCCCACTGCTGTCTGGAGAGGAAGGCAGTCAGAACTTGCCTTTTGCGGACTTGGAACCCTTCTTGGATTTGCCACGGTGACTGTCGGCACGGGTACCTCCTCTGCTGGAGGTTCTGCCACGAAAGGGCGGGATGAACCTAGTTGTAGGTGTGTCTACTGCTGCAGGGCGGAAGGGTCTAGGCACGGAAGGTAAGGTTTTAGCCTTACGTGCGGAAGATGCCATCAGATCATGGGTATCCTTCTGGATAAGAGAGGCAGCCATCCCCTTGATCAGCTCCTCCGGAAACAGACACTTGGAGAGAGGAGCAAACAACAACTCTGACTTCTGACAAGGGGTGATACCAGCCGATAAGAAGGAGCAAAGATGTTCTCTCTTCTTAAGCACTCCCGACACGTACGAAGCCGCAAGCTCACCAGACCCATCCCGAATGGCTTTGTCCATGCTAGACATGATCAGCATGGCAGAGTCCTCATCCGAAGGGGAAGTCTTTCTGCTTAAAGCTCCCAAAACACCAATCGAGGAAGTTGAAGATCTCGAAGGCACGAAAGACTCCCTTCAACAGATGATCCATATCAGAAAAGGACCAGCAGATCTTCGATCGTCTCATAGCCAACCTGCGGGGAGAGTCAACCAGACTTGAGAAGTCGCCCTGGGCAGAGGCAGGAACTCCCAAGCCGGGTTCCTCTCCCGTGGCATACCAGACGCTCGACTTAGAAGCAAGCTTGGTAGGCGGAAAGATGAAAGCAGTCTTTCCCAGTTGCTTCTTGGACTGCAACCACTCTCCCATAACCCTCAAAGCTCTCTTGGAAGAGCGTGCGAGAACAAGCTTGGTGAAGGCAGGAGCAGCAGACTGCATGCCCAGAGCAAACTCGGAGGGAGGAGAGCGAGGGGTTGCAGACACAAACTGCTCTGGATACAAGTCCCTGAACAAGGCAAGGACTTTACGAAAGTCTAAGGAGGGAGGCGTAGACTTGGGCCCTTCAAAGTCGGAGTGCGGTTCATCCAAATGTGCAGCTTCGTCATCTGATACTCCATCATCCGAAAGCTGAGTAGGAAGTGGCAAAGGCATAGCAGAAAGCTGAACGGCTGAATCCGGCAGTACGGGTGCATGCGTAGCTGCTGCGGATCCAACATCAAGCCGCTGCTGGTCAGTCTGCGAGCTGGCAACAACAAAAGCAGAGTGCTGGTGCGTGGGAGGGGTTGCGGTGGGTTGCGGAGCATGCTGTATGGTATGCGGAGCATGCTGTATGGTATGCGGAGCATGCCGCATGGGTTGCGGAGCATGCCGCATAGAGTCAGAACCCAGCAGCTCTACAGCACCTTCCCACTGCTGATGCGGTAGCTCACGCATGTCAACGGATGGTGCAGCAAGAACATGCGTCTGGCAGGGTGGACTGCGCATCGGTGGTGGAGCTCTCACAGGTGGAGTGTGGGAGCAGGCAGCCGCAGTATCTGCTGAGCGCACAACCTCGGCGGGTTGTAGGTTAACAGGTGCAGTGTCAACCTTCTCAGCATGATACTCCTGCATGAATGCCGCAAGCTGAGACTGCATAGTCTGCAGCATGGACCACTTAGGGTCTACCGTGGTTGGAGCAGCAACAGACGGAGCAGTAGCCTGTTGTGGAACCACTCTACCTCTCTTGGGAGGTGTGCAGTCATCGGAAGACTGCAGCGAGTCCGAACTGACCCAGTGGCTACACCTGGGCCGTTGGACTCGCTCGGAAGGGACCTTATGTTTGAGCGGTCGTGAAACCTTGGTCCATCGTTTCCTCCTGGAAACTTCTTCCACAGACGAGGAATGTAAGGGCTCATTCGTCTGTTTGTGGATGGGACGATCTTTGACAGATACGTCCGCAACCACTGAGGATACATCCGTGCGCTGATCAAGGCCTGCCGAACCCTTTGGTCCTTCGACATTGCTTCTCCCCTGGGCTTGGGAGCTTGCAAGAGGTCCCGGACTGGGAGGACGACTGGCACGCACAGATGTACCCTCATGCGCAACACTGACACTGACACTTTTCACATCACTAGCACTGATAACACTTCCCACTGCACTTTTCGCTTTCAGCTCTTTGACATCTGCCAAGAGCTGATTACGGTCATTAGCCAATGACTCCACTCTGTCACCGAGAGCCTGAATGGCACGCATCATATCCGCCATGGATGGCTGAGCACTAGTAGCAGGTTCGGGAGTCACCACTACAGGGGAAGGAAAAGGTTGAGGGGCATGGGGAGAGGAAAAATCCACAGAGCGAGAAGAACTCCTCCTGATTCTCTCCTTCTCTAACCTACGTGCATTTTTAAGGAATTCGTTAAAATCGAATTCCGAAAGCCCAGCGCATTCCCCACATCGATCTTCCAATTGACAGGATTTACCCCTACAATTGGAACAAACGGTGTGAGGATCTATAGAGGCCTTCGGAAGACGCCTAGCACAAGTCCTAACGCTACACTGCCTGTACTTAGGGACTTGAGACTGGTCAGACATCTTGAATTGTAGAAGTAGTCAAGGGGGAATTCCAAAATCTAGCAAAGTTCATTAACAATTAATCAAATTAAAGCTTGCTAAGCTAATGATAAAGCTTCCTGAATAGCGAAGGCTAAACTCTAGAGTGAATACATCACCAAATCGTGAACAACAACTCCAGAATCAACAGCGTATCCAAGTAGGTCTTGCCGGCGGCACGACAGAGGAAAAATTGAGTTCTTGTTGACAAGAAGTACTTGAGTACCTACTCACAGATGGCGCTGTTGTGTACACCCCCACCTGGATAGCGATCGCTGGCGTATCCCGACCGTAGATTTCTGTCGGGCAACGGAGTTGACAGCTACATGATCATCGATTAAGATTAATATTGAAAAATCAAATTTAGACATGAAATTTCACATAGTTTCCTTGAATGTTATATTATCCCCTAATTAGCTATTTATATAAACTTCTACACTGTATAATTAAAACCATATTAAAAAAAACAGGAACATTCAAATCACTTACACAAAATTACTTAAACCACACCAGGTTTCTTTAAGATAATGTTTAGCAAATACTGATGTGGTACCCTATTGAGGAGTTGCAAAAGCCCTTCCCAAAGAGAGATTTCTGAAGAAAATTGAGTTATGAAGCTGGACCTCCAATATTATGAAAACTAACCTTCAAATCTTTCATTAGACTTGGGTCTAACCCATTTCAGCAGTTGAGGTACTAACGCCTAAACTTACACCGTTGAAGAGTTATCACGTGATCAGCTAGTGACCCAAGTGAGCAAACAATGGACAGTGCCAGCTGAAACATGATGCAAATGATCTACTTTTTTTTCTGAAACTTCAACAAGGAACCGTATGATATGCCACGCCATCCACATTTGAAATAAGAATGCTTATGTCAACGAGCAGCGTGATGTCAGGATCCGGACTATCAACTCAGATATCTGGCTTGCAATCTAGTTGTCTAAACGAGCGGCTTGGTTTGCGGGTAGGTGAGATTTTTTACAGCAGACGAGTCTAATGTACATAAAGAGCTTTAGGTTCTATGAGAGGACTTCAAATCTGTAATGCACTGAGCACCACCACAACCCTTACTGAATGGAGTACTAGAAGCACTGAACACACTTGAAATGTTAGGTTAGGGTTCAAAATAGGGCAAGTTAGTTCAGAATGACTTTCTTTATCTGAAAACTTACATGTCTTCTTAGATTTCACAATATGGATTAAAAATGTTGAGAGTTTTTGAAACTCATCACTATCAAAACTAGACTTGTTGAGTGCTGTATTGGAGTTTAATGCTGACATTCCATTATCCTTGTCATTCCCGCTATAATCAACTAGCCTAGTCTTCTCTGGATTTCCCCCTGAACTAAAAACAAGTCTCCTTTTACACCTTGAATTTTGAACTTGGTCCGGTCAGCAACCAGAGAAACATTCTTTTCCATATCAAGAATAGTGAAGTCTTTCCACTCCTTACAACTGTTTTCTAAATAACAAAACTGTCCCGACACAACGTAAATACAGATCATGATCGCCCAGAAACAATTCCATTGAATAATATACTGTACTGTAAGCAGTAATGGCTAACAAATCCATGAGAATACATCTAAAAAATTTTAGCGATAAAATCCTAAATGGTTGCACAAGCTCTGCCGAGACTGAAGACTAAAGAAGTATGGTTTTGCCAAGCCATTGTTACTGCCATTAACTGCTAGCTTGCATCCTTACCTTAGTAAAGACCTATATCTATTGCAAGGAAAGACAATGGGAGGTTTTTAAGATTAAAGGGTAAACTCTGATATAATCAAGATTCCAAAGAGAAGTAATATGAACATCAGAGGAAGATCATGGATATAATATAACTTAGTGTTCTAACTTTACCAACTAACAGAAGAGATAGACGCATTACAGTAAGTTTTATAGCTTTATCAAGTATGGAAACTCAAATAATAACAAAATTTATATGCACAATATAAGCACAAAAAATATCCTTGATATATAATAAAAACTAAAACCAATAAGTAATTGTACACAAGTAACTTGAGTTTTGGCTACTTACTTAGATAGAAGATAGTACACTTAAAATGTACTTCATTTTCAGGGTATATTTGAGAAATAATTGACCTGGACTCAAAATTGTTAATGAAGTAATGAAAGAGCATACTCTTTATTATTACTATTATCAGTATCATTATTATTATTACTAGCTAAGCTACCACCCTTGTTGGGAAAGCAGGCTGCTATAAATTCAAGGGCTCCAACCAGGAAAATAGCACAATGAGGTAAGGGTATAAGGAAACAGATAGAATTGAGTGCCTGAGTCATTTAAACTGCACCTACACAACTATATCTATTATATATATAAATTTATCTATTACTGTATATTCAGCAATGAGATATGGTTTGTGTCGACAATAAAAAAAATTGCTAATTGGTTCCAAAGTTAGGGCTTCAAGTTTTTTATTATTATTATTACTAGCTAACCTACAACCCTAGATGGAAAACCAAGATGCTATAAGCCATAGGGCTCCAACAGGGAAAAATAGCCCAGTGCGGAAAGGAAATAAGGAAATAAATAAATGATATAAAAAGTAATGAAAAATCAAAATAAAATATTCTAAAAACAATAACATTACAACAGATATTTCATATATAAACTATAAAAAGACTTATGAACATGTTAGACACCAGTTAAATACAGCAATCTATGAACTTGAACTTTATACATACCAGTCAATGGAGCCTAACATCCAGTAAATAAGAGGAAACCACGAGATAGCATCTAGAAAAGCCACATCCGGCCGTCTCTCCAACAACAAAATGATGGGGTTAAGTGACGTCTTTTGTCTGGCAGAGAGAAGAAAATTATAAGGCATCAAAAATTTTTTTAATGACTCTTTTACTTTACAAACAGAAAATATCATGAGTTAGTTCTCTACTATTTATAGCTATAGAACTGAAAGAGAAATCCAGATTGACGTGTGTTAAAAATTCTTGTACAACTAATAAAACATCAACTATGTTCCGTAATTATGTGAATTACTGAGACATGAATTCTAAAATAATTTTCATCACGATAACATTATAGAATATAAACATTTAAGTTAATAGAAAATAAAAAGAATGAACTTAGGTACACAAAACTGTTGTATTTTCGTAATACCAACTCTCGACTTTGCAGGTTCCTCTTTTAGTAAAAATGGGAATAATTTACCCTAAAGACATAAGATATTAGTGATCATGCTACTGTTTATATTTCTGAATACTCTATAGAACGACAAGGGATTCGAAACTACATGGCAGTTTAATGAATGGCCACAATAAGTACTAATACTTAGTAACACTAGCCATTATAAGAATAGTACATATACAATTTGGATGAAATAGACTGAAAAAATACTAAAAAACAAATGCCTGAAAGCTTGAGTTACAAAGTTCATGAAAACTATACTGAGAAAACCCCAGAATCTTTTTTTTTTTTTTTTAGTATGAGATGAGGTCAAGATGACAACATTTTATTCTTAATGAGAAAACTTGGTGGGTTTAAGAAAAACATGAATTGCCATAGAAGAGAACACTCTATTGATTGAAAAGGGCTCTGAAACTTCTATACAATTTAACGAATTGGCACACTAAGTACTAACACTAGCCATTATAGCATAATACACATACAACTAGATGGAATATACTAAGAAAACACTAAAAAAGAAATACAGGAAAGCTAAAGTTACAAAGTTAATGAAAATTTAATTCTTTTTTTTTTTAGTATGTGATAAGGTCATGATCAGAAATTTTGTCTTTAAATGAGAGAAGTTCGTCCTTTGAAGCGCAAAAGAAAGAAATGTTTGGTAGGTTTTAGAAAAACATGAAGAGAATAGAATGGATGATTTTCCAACTCTTTTGATGGATGATAAGAAAGCGCTATAAAATCAAAGGTTAAATATGAAATGAAGTTTTATCATTGATGGAGACATATGCCCCAAAAGCCTAAGTTAAAATCTCACAGTTATAAGGTGTCCCGTCACTAAGGTTTATGCTATCAATGAAGGGATATCCAATGAAAAATCATAGGGTAAACTTACTTAAAAGTATCTTAGCTGGTACAATATTTATGTGTACGGGGGTAGGGTTGAATATAACATAAACTGACACACGAGTGATACACCAAAGGGAAAAAGAAAGCTGAAAGTTGGAGTTCAAAGTGTCTGAGCTAAAAGAAACATCAAGAATGTTGGATGCATGATCTGGTTGGACAACACTTGATAATTGTTTTACAATTCTTCCCATCTTATTAGTTACAGTGTAGGTACAAGGGTTCCCAATCATGAATCCTACCAAAGCTTCCTAAATAACAGAAACTGCTGTATTCAGGTGACTGAATTGTAAACAATTCCCTCCCATTTTGGGAATTTTTTCCAAGTCTAAGAGAGGACAGGGATTAACTGATATGTCTATCATTAATGTAGATATATACGAGACTATCTAAATGCAAATTAGATTATGTAGGAAGATGACAAAAAACAGTATAATTGATAATCTGTTGGGTAAAAATTTGCAAAGAAGGACATTCCTATCTCCATTGTTTTATCAATATCAACTTCCATTAATCATTGAATAAAAAAATCAGTCTATTCAACATCACTCAAAACTACATTCACATTCATACTTTACACATAGGAAGAAGGTGGGTTTCAATTGCAACATTCAAAGGTTGATTTAATTGAAAGGTGAATAAAAGTATTTTCACCAAATGTGAATGACACACATTGCTATAAAAACTATGAGACTTTTCTTGTTCAACCCCATCTTTGGATAGGGATATCATAAATGTATTTTTAAAGTTAAAACTAAGAATAAATGAAAGATCGTAAATTCTTTGTAATCAGAACAAAAACTGAAATCAAGATCAATCTCTCTTTTCATTTAGCTCTGTATTGAAGTTTTACAGGAACAACAAAGAACTGCAGTACTGTACTGTATTTGACTATAAGCCGAGTTAAAAAAAAATCTTTCTTTCCATTTAACTGTGTATTTGAAGTTTTACAAAAGAGAAGCAAAGAACTTCAGTACAGATTTGTATTGTACAGTATTGGGCTTTAAGCTAAATTAAACTATTTCTAAACAAATTATGTAAAAATAGATGTACAGTATATAAAAAAAAATCTCAGGCAGAAAACTTGAACACTTACCTAAAATGAGCTCTGAGAGGAATAACAAAGTTGTAAATACCATTGCTGGCAAAGTCTGCCGCTAAAATGACAGCTCTGTTTTGCCAGTTATATTCCTTGGCACTTCGGTAAGTGCAGTGTTCACACACCTGGGGGAAAACAATTTTATTGCAGAAGAGAGAACACATATATAATCTTCAACCTTAAACTAATCTTAATTATAAAAAAAATGTTTTGAGTTATATTCCTGTTAGCTATACTGTAAATAGGAGCAAATAAATTTTTATGTAAACAAAAATATAAACAGTAACATTACAGTAGAGTCTCGCCCAGCACCATTACCGCTTGCCAGTACTGTACATAGGAGCTTCATGTTTTTCTTTCTTAGCGAGTGAAGCAAGCCCAAGGCGGAGCAAAAACCATTAGATTTCAAAAGTAGTTTGATAGTCTAATGGTTTTTGCTCAGCCTTGGGCTCGCTTCGCTCACAAAAAAAGGAATACACCAAGCTCCTGTGTACTGGCAAGCAGTAATTGCGCTGGGTAGGGCTCTCCCGTAATATTACCATATAAACATCTAACTCTGCCATTTGGAATGAGAAAGAAAAATAAAGCAATGAAAGGCCTTACTTGGCCTCATCACCAAATCTTCAAGCTTGCTGAATAGAATCTGGAAACAGGCCACCTCAATATTACCAGTACAACAGATTTATAGCTAAGACACATAACTTGAAGAAACTCATGAAAACTGTAGTCATTATACTCTGTAATTCTTGAATGTTTTGTGCACTGTGGAAATCATCGTTTTAAATAAGAAAAGCCTAAGATACAAAAAATATCAGATGGTGAATTTTTCATTCACAAATGGCATATCAAAACATAGTGAATTATTTCCTTTACCCAACACTAGGAATTAAAAGTTCCGTACATGAAATGAGCATTGTACGACGTTTGTGTTACTCTTACGTTATATTACCCCATTACCTCTTACATTCCAAAAACAATGAATGCTCACCCAATCTGCTAAAGATCTTAGTTTTTAATACGTAAATTCTTAATTTACTCAAATTATCAATACAAATTCAAGACATACAACAATAACCAACTGGCTAAATACCACCAGATTCGTTCCTTTCACTGTAGGCTGATGCTTAAAGATTTCCTCTTAAAATAATTATGACTACTACTACCAAACTGCTCGACATGGCCTGTGACTACTACAATGAGCCATACACCAAGGTCCAAGTTTTTTGTCTTAAACAACTATTTTTATTAACTTGTTTACTGTTTTAACTATATTCATTTACAATTTTTTCTACGGTAAGTTTAAAAGTTTTCCATTTAACAGAAGCTTGCTTTGTAAGTTAATGATCTTTTGTATTTGTTTTACAATTAGCTGGTCTTTAAATAATAATATTCTAATAATAATAACAATAAACAATAATAACGCTATCATGTATGAAGGGATTGTAGAGATAATTTTCCTATATGGAAGTACAGTAAAGTGTGGATGTGTGGTATAAAGGAAAGAAAAAAAGGTTGAAGCTGCTGAATGAACAAACTGTCAGCATAGTAAGTGACTGAAGAGTGAAGTTACACAAAAGCAGAATTAAGATTAGTGTCGGTGAAAGGATGTTTTAGAGTATTTTGAGACTGGACGACAACCGGTTGATAAATGAGTATATAATTTAGAAACAAACAAAAATTAAAATGTTAGATAGAAAGGCGTGAAATGCAATAGAGTAAGTGAGTGACAAAGTGGTGGTTTGACTGGCTGCTGATGAGTACTCTGTGTAGATGTATGGAGTAATTAATATAGTGGAAGTTTTAAAGTACAGAGGATTCATCCGTGATTCAGCAGTTAAAATTTTATGTGGTAGTGACTTCAGTTGTTTTTCTATAGAGCCATCTCATTAAGAGAAGCATTTTAATGTAGAATGTGTATACAGTAGAGTATAGTAAATAATCCGAGATTTACCTATTAAAAAATGAATGGAGTAGTGATTTGAGTTTTTTTGTGGAGCTATTTCATTAAGGGAAGCCAGAATGTAGAATGTATATATGCTTTTGTCTACTCAGCAGATCTTTTGAAATGAAACACCATATTATTAGTAGCATCTTACAAAATGTAATGCTTATAGGCTATACAGTATGTCCGATATTTGAGTGCAAAGTAACACTGGCCCATGGTAAAGGACAAGCTTTTCTGATACAGTAAAAATGTAGCTAAAAATTAAGATTAAGCTTTCCTTGAAAATAATGAAGTAAATTAAAACCCTATGATATAATAATTAAATAAATCACTATGCACAATCCCCAATAATTATCAAGGATCAGTACATAGTTACTTTTGCGTAACAATGGATAAAGTGCATTTAATAAAAGTCATTATGCTAATGAGATTAATCAAACTTGCATCGGCATTTATTTACCAAAACATAAATATTGTACATAAAATAAGAGGAAAACTTCTTCACACCATAACATTCAAATAACAGAGGGCAATGAGCTCAGCAACAAACGGAATACCTGTTCGTAACAAAGAAATACCAACTAGAGCTACACACTGCTGCACCCTGCTGGTTAGAATGACAAACAATGTGATCACAACTATTCAAACATGAAATTATTGGCTAATAGGTATAAAAGAGAAAGATATCATTCTAAAGACAATCAGAAGCCTGAAAGCATTTGTGTTCTTTGCCCCCCTCCCCCCCCACCCAAATGTGCATTTTCTGGAGTCACATATGTGAAGTGGCAATCTTTGGTGAGTATCTCTCGTGATACAATGAAAAGCAAAATCATCTTCAATTCACGGAGAACGCGAACTGTAGGCTCTCCTTTACATCTTTGGTTTTCACATGAGGCGCGGGCGTATTATTGTCGCGTTTAAGATATGGAAGAAGAAATGGAGACAGTAAAAATTGAGACTAACTGTCACATTTACCATAGCAAAAAGCACATCCACAAAAACAATTGGAAATTCCAGATAAAAGAAGACTTCAAAAAAAAGTGCCTGCAATAGTGGTATGATAAAATCAAAAGACAAAAAATATTAGTAGGTCCACTTGTCATCCACAGTCGTTTTTGGAGGAAGTGGCCTTCGTAATAAGATTCAGAATGCATTGTACTGAAGAGATAAGCAATGGACTTGAAATTAATAAAATAACAGCATAATAAAACATCATTACAATACGTAGGCCATTACAATATCCAAGCCAATAAAAGATGATTTGAGGAACAAACATATCATTCTTGCGCCAAGATAATATTAGGCGTAACTTCTCATCTTCTCAGTACATAATCATTCGTTATATTTGGCAAAGGAATAAAAAGCAGCAGGAGTAAACAAGAGAAAAGAACAGATATATTCAAGGTTTGACTTAAAAACTGCAGTCTGGGTAAACAAAATTCAGGGCCTTTATCTTTTCACTTGAATGGGTTGATAACTGCTTTTCTATATATAATTAACTAGATAGTGAATTCAATATCAAAATACTAAATATCTCTGATAATATTCATAACAGTAATGTTGTTCTAGGATTGATTGTTATCAAATATAACTGCATGTGGATCAAAGTGGTATTTAGGAGAATAAACATAATGAGACTATAACTAATGTAAGAGTAATTCTTTTAAAAACAATGAAAAAATACAATAATGAAGCTGAATAACATATCAAAAGACTACACTTAATAGCATTGATGATAATAAAATAAAAGAATTGGCAGTTCTCAAGGCACCTTGTTGCATAAATCTAGCCGATAAGGGAGATAAAAGTCGATAAGTGTAACGGCGGGAACTGCGAACCATAGCGCCAGTCATGAAATAGCATTCTGAGCTGCTTTGATAAGAGATGAAAAATAATAAATGCTTTGCAACATGGTTCATAGTAACCTCCATGGAAAGAAAAGAAAATAAAAAATCAAAAACATAATACACCACAAACGTCATGCAGAACTTACAGGAGTGATACTATTCTGAAATAACAGAGAAAACATATTAGCTAAGTAGCTGGTCATCAAACACAAAACAAAGAGATTAAACAATACATACAATATCTCGACTTATGAGCACTAGTCGTTCACAATATCTAATTTCACAAAACAACACTGACATTCTCATTCGTAAGAAGGAACAAGTGACAAGGCTACGTCATATCTTCAAACAGACAACAATACACAAGCGTATGTATCACTTTCCTCAAGGGATATTAGTTTCCTCGGGGGTTTTTACATCTCAAAGAGTCTTTACTGCAATATCATCTGATTCAGAATTGTCATAAATTTGAATTTTAAATGCTTTTTCCTATATACTATCCCCTCCCAGGTGAACTCCATTTCCCATGGGTTGCAAATATGACAAATTTGGAAATAATTTATAATTTTTCTAATACAAACCTGTAGTTATTTATATGGATATTCTTTTGGCAAAAACTTTAACTAGCCATATAACTTTTTAGCAAGGTGGAACTACCCTACCACTAGTTAATGGTATGGGGTAGGAGGGGGAGCCGGGGTACTTGGCCACCCCTGTCACAAACACACACTTGTGTTTTCTGATCACTTTTTTATTGCAGGGGGGACTTATCGGGGAACAGGTGTTCGCGGGAAAGTTTATATAAATAACTACAGGTTTGTATTAGTTAGGAAAAATACAAATTACTGTATTTCCCAATTTGTCATTTGTTCCTTCACTAACAAACCTTACGTTATTTATAGTGATGACTCACTTTTAGGAGGGAGGAAGTCCTGACCAACTAGCTGGTCATTGACCCGGGGTTTTCCCGTACATGCTCAGCGCATAACAGAGAGAAACCCGGACCCCTTGCTAAACTAGGAGTGCAAAGCAAGTTTAGCGGCTTGAACAATACTGGTGAATGTGTGATGCTAGCAGTGTGACTAGTCTATGGAACATGTTCTCAGAAATGTAGAAATCTAAGAAGTAACTAGAGACGTTACTCAATCCCACCTCGCCAAGGGGTATGTGAGCGCGACAAGCATATTATTTTATACTAAGTTACACCAGGGAAATGGTTATATCTGCAGACAGTGGAAGTCAGCTTTGCAGAGTACCATAGGAACTGTTACCCCGTAAAGAGGGAGAAGATGAAGGAAAGAAAGAGCCGGTAATTCTTTGTCAACCATCCCAGGCTTATTCCTGAGTAAATCTGGCCTCACCATCTGCTACTAGTCCATCAAGGAGCTCGAGATGTTATAAACCACTTACTGTGTAGCCACCACAGGGTTAATGGAGAATGTCCGCACACTCCTGTGGGTCATATCTTACTGAAAGGGTGAGGTGGAGGTCAGAAACGCTTTCACCTTACCATTGGCATGGCCTGCGTCACAAAGTATGTAGCTGCTTCTAAACGTTATGGGTGGATTCCACCCCAAAACGTTATGAGTTCTGGGTCACCTTTATGAGGAGAGTGATTCAATGACTGGTATATGACCCTGTGTGAGTGAGATCCTTATGGGTCTCCTTTGACCCTTCTAGGGTTAGCGAAGCATGCTGAACCTTTGGAGTGAGCTATTGTATTTTTCTTGAGGTATGGCCTCAAATTAATCACTGGCGTGGGAAGGAGAAGGACTCAATGACTGGTGAATCCCAGTCACAAATGAGATCCTGATGAGCCTTCTTTGACTCTCCTAAGGTTGGCGAAACGTGCTGTACTCTTGGGGTGAGCTAATGCATCTTCCTTGAGGTATGGCCTCAAGCTTATCACTAGCGTAACAGCCATTAATCACGATGGGAAGGGTTTCCAGCACGGAGGCCTTGAACCCAAGGTTCAAGCTGTCTGAAAAAATGTTGGATGTTACTTGGTTTCTCGTCGCGAGTGAGAGACGTTGGGGACGACCCATACAGTACCCTTATTCTCTTGGTCGAGGGCCAACATCAGGAGAGTCCTGTCCTGGGGATCAGGAGAAGATCTGCTTTCTAGGTGTCCTAGGTCTTCGAGGGAGGGCACCCCGAGACCGAAGGAAGGAGCTCGTGTCCTGTAGAGGGGCTTTATTACCCAATTACAACTAAGCAGGCTCCAACTCTATGAAGAGCAACAATTGGAGACGAGGGAGAAAGTAAATCCTTTCGGTCTAGAGGAGATGCTCAAGGAACGAGCAAAGGTCTTCAGTTGCTTAAGTCTAAGAACGGGATTCCTCTCGATGGCAATTTTGAGGTTCTATTACTGGAATAGCGCTCTCAAGAAGAGACAAACTTTACCCTATCCTCACCAAGGAGCACCTAGTCGTAAAGGAAGTCTTTAATGGGTTCTACGATGTTGTGAACGTGTCTATTAGGGAAGACGAGTCTTGCCAGTGAGGCGAGTCCGATGGGCTAGCCAAGTCTCTTAATGAGACAAGACTGCGTTTAGCTCGTGATCGTGAGTGTTTAGCTCGTGATTGTGAGCATCTAGCTCATGAACGTGATTGTGAGCATCTAGCTCATGATCGTGATTGTGAACATCTAGCTCATGATCATGATCGTGAGTGTCTAGGTCATGATTGTGATCATCTCACTCCTGATCTTGAGCATTTAGCTTTTGATCGTGAGTATCTCGCTCATGATCGTAAGCCTCTATCTCGTAATCGTGAGTATGGGGCTCATGAGTGTGAGCATTTAGTTCGTGAGAAAGAGTGTCTAGCTTGTAGTCTGCTCGGATGAGTGGAAAAGAACAAATCCAATTCCCACTGAAGAAATTCCCCGAAGGGGAGATCAACAAAGGAACAACCAACATTATCTGCCACCATAGGTAATTCTATTCGCAACAAGGAAGATTGCTGAACAGCAGTTGTGTAGAGACTCTCCCTAGGAAGGGGAAGTTCCCACAACTGGAAGCGAACTTCAGCCTCCTTTCAACAAGCTCTACTCAAATTGAAGGTTGACATAAGGTGTTGTTTGAGAAACAAAGCAGAGGTTTGTTTCTGGGTTCACCCCCCCCCCCAAGGGATTACTAGAACAAAGGATGGGAATGGACGAATTGAATTCCTGCCGGAGGAATACCCCAAAGGGGAGACCGAACAGATGAAGGAAGACTCTCCCGTGGACAGGAGGCAACCGACATCTGTAAGGCCACTGCCTCATAAAGAGGAGCGTTTGTTCAAAATCATTAGCATCTAGCTCATGATCGAGAGCATCCACTTTGTAATCTTGAGTGTCTAGCTCATGATTGAGAGCATCCACTTTGTAATCTTGAGTGTCTAGCTCATGATTGAGAGCATCCACTTTGTAATCTTCAGTGTCTAGCTCATAATCGATAGCATCCACTTTGTAATCTTGAGTGTCTAGCTCATGATTGAGAGCATCCACTTTGTAATCTTGAGTGTCAACCTCGTGATCATGAACTTCTAGCGCGTGTGAACGTCTTCTACAAGAGCGTCAAGATCGTGAGTGATCATCTATCTCGTGATTGTGAGTGTTTAGCTCGTGACTGTGATCATCTTCTAGAAGAAGTAATGTCGAGATCGTGATAACCTTAGATCTCGTGACCATGAACGTCTTCTAGAAAAAAAGCGTCGAGATCGTGATAACCTTAGATCTCATGATCGTGAACATTTTCTAGAAGAAGAGCGTTGAGACTATGAGTAACCTTGGATCTCCGTAGCAATCATTGTTCGTCGAGAACGACGTTCTGTCGGGAAGGACAAGAAGATAATTGGTCTTGTCCTGGCGATCGGCGAGCAGATGGAGAGCTGGCCATGAGTTAACGATCGTTCGTAGTCTCGGAATCCGCAGCAGGTGAACGTTGTACACGCAGACTGAAGCGTTGCCTGTGGGCAGAGAGATTGGAGATCGTTGGGTGACGACGAGATCGGCAGGTGGTGAGAGGACTTGTCGTCAGCAGGAGGCCATTGGATAGGTGAATGGAAGGCGAGAGATGGACCTTGTAGACAGCTAAGACGCCAGTCGCAGCAGCAGCAATTGACTTCGCACTTCGATGGCAGCTGTAAGCGCTGAAGAAAACAACAAAGAGAGAATAAAAAATTCTTCGCCTTAGGAGGGAAAGAAACCCAATCTGCGGATGGGAGAGGTTACCCCGGAGAGGCACTGTCAATGAAAGTTCTTCTATCTGATTAACTCACACGGGTAAGCAACGTCAACATCTGAACAGAGGCCAGGCCACTGCGCTCGGAGTGGGGGAGGCTACCATCCTACGGTTGTCCGGCGAGGGAGAAGAGACCAAAGAGAAGGTCTCTCCGCCCTTGAGGAATGCCTCACACATTAACAATAAAAACCAGCAATATTACTCTGTAATAAAAAGAAATTATTTTATATACAGTATATAAAAACACTTTACTGTGATAATGTTCAAATATATATAGAAACATAAATAAGTCAAAGGCCAGTAAAAAAATTTGGGAAAGAGAGACAACACATCTACTCTTTCCATACAAAAGAAAAAAGTGACCAGAATACACAAGTGTGTGTGTGTGTGAGAGGGGTGGCCAGGTACCCCGGCTCCCCCTCCTACCCCTTTCCGTTAACTAGTTGTAGGATAGTTCCACCGCGCTAAAAAGTCTTATGGCTAGTTTCCGCTTTCTCTGAAAGATTATCCGTATACATAACGTAAGGTTTGTTAGTGAAGGAACAAAGGGTCTTTAAACTGTGTGATTTCCCAAATTGTAGATGTTTGATATGTAAAATAGCAATGAACTTAAAAATTGGTATGTCACAATAGAAATGAACTTAAAAATTGGTACTATGTCACAATAGAAATGAACTTAATTAGTGCTGTGTCACAATAGAAATAAACTTAAAAAAAATGAACTTAATAAGTGCTGTCACAATAGAAATAAACTTAAAAAGTTATATGTCACAATAGAACTTAACTTGAAAAGTGGTATGTTACAATTATTTTAGTCAGAAACAATAAATTAGTAACTAGTTTCAAGTCAGGATGTTGACAATACCTGGCTAGAGGCTAAGATCTCGTCATTAGCACATCTTATTACATAAAGCTTAAATAATTATGCAATAAAGATGTTTTCATTAGTTTTTGTCTACAATTAAGTCAACAGATTGACCAATAATGTGAATAATACCTAAAGGGAAAAAAAATTACCCAAGCTTGAGCACAAACAAACTCTCAAGGGCTTGTTACACCAGAATCCTTAACTGCTGCAAAAATACATACTGTTTATATGTACTAAAAATGAACTACCCGATAAGCCAAAGAGTTAGAATCAGGAAAGTACAAAGGTATATAGAAGTTATGTATTACTGAGATAGACTAGTTGTAAACCTCATAAGAGTACAAAAAAAACCTCGGCACACAAACGCGTGATGAAGAATTTTTTCGTGTTCATTTCCACGAATACTTTGTAATTTGTAGAGTTTAAAACCAATTCAGAATGAAAGGTTATCAATTAGTTTAAAAATGTTAGTTCACAACTGGTTAGTTACTAGACCCTTTTAACCAGTTCATTGTTTTTTTCAAAGAATATTTCAAGAATAATAAGTAATTGTTTTGTCAAATCAATAAATATCTTTTTTATAACTATTATTTTACTTCAAGGTCTCTTGCTTGAATAACTGGTATCATTATTAGTAAGAATAAAATATTTTTCTTTATATTTTCTTGATTAGTCAAGTCCTTATTATAAAAAGGAGACACTGCTTTTATACCAAATAAATAAATAAATACGAACTAAGCATTTTCGCTTTGTTTGCCCTTCAACAAGTTTTGGTTTGCAATTCTATTAACTGGTTAATGGCTATTTATGATAATTCGAGGATTATTAATTGGCTTCTTATCTTATAGGTTAATTATGAATACATAAATACTCAGTATTTTCATCTTATTTGACCTTCGACGACTTTTGGTTTCCACTTTAGTAACCGATTAGTTAATAGCCAGTTATGATAATTCCATAAGATTATTATCATTATTACCCGCTCAGCTACAACTCTAGTTGGAAAAGCAAGACGCTATAAGCCGAGGGGTTCCAACAAGGAAAATAGCCCAGTGAGGAAAGGAAACCAGGAAAAATAAAGTATTTTAAGAACAGCAACGACATTAAAACAAATATTTCCTATATAAACTATAAAAACTTCAACAAAACAAGAGGAAGGGAAATTAGATAGAACAGTGTGCCCGAGTGGTAATTCTAAATCTGGTGAAATTACCATTGCACTTTTAAAAGAGGTTCAATTTTTTTTTTCCTTTAAGCTGTCCAATCTCTTAGGAAATTAACTTCATAGTCTAAATGTAAAGGGCTCCTCCCCGACTTATACTTTAGCCTCCCTGCCCCCAGTACAGTAAAGAACCAAACGATCCAAATTCCATAATTCTATTCAATTTCTTTTAAAACATATGGAACCAATATATATTGAAATGAAAAAAGGCAGATTAAAAATATTCCCCACAAGTAAAAGCAAATTCTATAAAAGCTTATAGGAACCATACAACGGGAGAAAAAGAATAGAAAAGCCCACCATAATACAGTATTAATAAATACCAAAACTAAAAACTGATGTTATGAAACTCTAAACTTAGAGGAGCCATTAAGTGACCACATAAAAAAGAAAGAAGTAATCCTCTTCATAAGACAGGTCAATTTGCAAGTATATCAAATGGCTATTAGGTTCTTATTAGCAACCGGTCATCACAAACCATGATGATCAGAAGGGGTACAGAAGAATCCATTTCTTAACAAAAACTCAAGATTGCGAATGAGCCAGGAATACTGTACAAGTTAACCCATTTGAAGTTTCAAAGACTACTAATGAATGGCAATGAGAAGGGAAAGGCTAATACCCTAGAGACTGATCATATGTACATAACACCACCAAGAGCCCCCCTCCAAAATGCTAGGATCAAGGAGGCCCAGGTAATGGCTGCTGATGACTTAGTAGTTTGGACCTATAGGCTCTCCCAAAACACACCATCCTTAGCTCACTAGGATGGTGAGGTTGCAGACACTACTAGAAATTATCAAGCTCTTACAGGTTTTGAATCTCAGTCCAGCAGATCGGCAGGTATGGGACTTTTCCAAGAGGCTCTAAGTAGAGGGGAGAGGAAAGAGATTAAATGCCTCTGCTATATCCAGAAGATTTCTGGCAAAAGAAATGGTATAGTTTCATGATGTGATTCACTGTTATAAAGAATGAACCGTTTTCCTTCTGGCTAGTGTTTGAGCTTAT